>NW_017670632.1:0-149611 GCF_001879085.1 Nicotiana attenuata
TTAAGCAGCACCCAACTGAGTCCTTGCAAGAAACTTGGGAAAGATTTAAAGGGATGCTAGTAAAGTGCCCTCACCATGGCATTCCAGACCAGATGCTTGGCCAGAGACTCTACATGGGACTAGCAGACAATTTAAAAGCAAATGTGGATGCTTCAGCTGGAGGTGCATTTTTGAGTAAGACATTCACTGAGTGCAACATCCTTCTTGATAAGATGTTGCAAAATTCGGGGTGGATGACTAGAGGTACAACACTGGCACCCATAGTGCATTCAGTTCCTCTTGATCCAAATAATTCGCATGCAGAGAACATGGCCACACTCATGACCCAGATAGGCATATTGACAAAGAAGATTGATGAGATGGGTACAAAACAGGTGCACATTGTTGATACTACAAATGGAGGACTGTGTACACCTTGTATTAATCAGTCTTATGTGTGTTCATGGAGCGGAGAAGGTGAAAATCAAGGGGCAAGAGAAGATATGAATTATGTCAACTACTATGGGGGGCAGAGACATGGAGCACAACAATGGAGACCGCCGAGAAATCAGCAGTACAGGCCTAACATGCAACAGCTTGGGGGTATGCACCCTCAAAACCAAATGGTGCCAGTACCATATCAGAAACCACAGGGCTATCCACAGCAAAATCAGCAGCAATTAACATATCAACCACCTCCTCAGCAAGATAACAACATGATTAAAATCAGGGGTATGCTTCAGCAACTCATTGGGACAAATAATAAAATGCAGGAAAAGTTATCAGTGCATGATTCAGCCATAAAGAACATTGAAACGCAGTTGGGACAGCTGTCCATGGCTCTAAACAACCGCCCTCAGGGAACTTTGCCGGCAGACACAAACATAAACCCCAAGGAGCAAAATCCGAATCAGCTGATGGCAGTAAGTCTCCGGAATGGGAGAGACCTGGACAGAGAACAGGAAATTATACAAGCCAGCAAGGAGAGTACGCCAGCCGCTCCAGTTCCATTAGAGTCGGATGAAACAATAGAACTTACTGAAGTGGTAGTTGAACAGAGTCACGAGGAAAAAGGCAAGGATAAGATGAATGAGCAAGCTGCAGTTCAGGTGACACCTCTTATGCCAGAAAACTCCAACAGAGAGAAGCCAGCAAGCAGTGCACAAAGGGTGATACCTGCACCCTTCCCTCAGAGACTGGTAAAACAAAAGAAGGAAGTTCAATACAAGAAATTCATGGAGATGCTGCGTCAAATTTAGTTGTATATTCCTTTGATGGATGCCTTGAGGGAGATGCCCGGTTATGCAAAGATGATGAAGGATCTAATGTCACGGAAGTTTGATTTTCAGGATCTTTCCACTTGACTCTGACACAGACTTGCAGCGCAGTAGTGACAAGACTGATGGCTCAAAAGATGTCTGACCCAGGTAGCTTCACTATTCCATGCACAATTGGGAGTTATGCCTTTGCAAAGGCATTATGTGATTTGGGAGCCAGCATAAATCTTATGCCGCTGGCTGTGTACACCAAACTGGGCATTGGCAGAGCTAGACCGACTTCGATGCTGCTACAGCTGGCTGACCGCACGGTGAAAAGGCCAACTGGTATTCTTGATGATGTGTTGGTGCAAGTGGAGAAGTTTGTTTTCCCTGCAGACTTTGTTATTATGGATTGCCAGGTAGATGAGGAGATACCTCTCATTTTGGGTAGACCATTTTTGGCCACTGGAAGAGCATTGATCGATTGTGAGACTGGGGAATTAAAAATGAGACTGAACGACGAAGAAGTCATATTCAATGTTCAGTAATCTATGAGGAGACCCGGTGAATATGCTAATTGCTCTCTAGTGGAGGCAGTAGATGTGATCCTGCAAGAAGATGATGTGACCCTGACTGTTAAAGATCCATTAGAGGCATGTCTGACTAATTTAGAGGAGATGGATGGTGAAGGGTTAGCTGAATGAGTCATGGCACTTGAAGGCCAAGGATTCTAGACAAAGGAACCTCAGTCTGAGTCCCTTGAATTAGAAAAAAGGGCTACACCTCCAGCAAAGCCATCAATAGAGGAACCACCTAAGCTGGAGCTGAAGCCACTCCCAGATCACCTCAGGTATGTTTTCTTAGGCCCTAATTCTACTTTGCCTGTTATTATATCATCCGGTTTGCTAGATGTGCAGGTAGAACAGCTCTTACAGGTACTGCAGGAAAGCAAGACTGCCATTGGCTGGACCATGGCAGACATTAAGGGTATCAGCCCGGCCTTCTGTATGCATAAGATTCTCTTGGAAGAAGGGCACAAACCTTCCAGAGAACATCAACGAAGGCTGAACCCGAACATGAAAGAGGTAGTAAAGAAGGAGGTGATCAAATGGTTAGATGCGGGAATCATCTTCCCCATCTCTGATAGCAATTGGGTCAGCCCTGTCCAATGTGTGCCTAAAAAGGGGGGAATGACTGTTGTGCAAAATGAGAACAATGAGTTGATCTCAACTCGTACAGTCACGGGATGGCGAATTTGCATGGATTACAGAAAATTGAACACAGCCACCCGGAAGGACCATTTCCCCTTGCCTTTCATTGACCAAATGTTGGATAGGCTGGCCGGGCGATCGCACTTTTGTGTCTTGGATGGATATTCGGGGTACAATCAGATATCAATAGCCCCCGAAGATAGAGAGAAAACATCCTTCACCTGTCCGTATGGCATCTTTGCCTTTCGGAGAATGCCTTTTGGGCTTTGCAATGCACCAGCGACATTTCAACGGTGCATGTTAGCCATCTTCACAGATATGGTGGAGGATATTATGGAGGTCTTTATGGATGATTTCTTCGTGGTGGGAGACTCATTCTAAGACTGTCTTCACAACTTAAGGAGAGTGCTTAAAAGATGTGTGGAGACAAATTTAGTGCTAAATTGGGAGAAGTGCCATTTTATGGTACAGGAAGGGATAGTCCTGGGGCATCGAGTGTCCAGTAAAGGAATTGAGGTCGACCATGCTAAGGTGGACGTGATTGAAAAGCTACCACCGCCAACTTCAGTTAAGGCGGTGAGAAGTTTCCTTGGACACACCGGATTCTACCGGCGATTCATAAAAGATTTTTCCAAAATTGCTAACCCATTATGCAAACTCCTTGAAAAGGATCAGCCCTTTGTGTTTTCTAATGATTGCAGGTTGGCATTTGAGGAACTGAAAAAGAGGCTGGTGACTGCACCCATCATTGTTGCACCCAATTGGGAGCAACCATTTGAGCTCATGTGTGACGCAAGCGACTATGCCATAGGAGCAGTCTTGGGGCAGCGAAAGGATAAGCTGATGCACCCGATTTACTACGCAAGCAGGACGCTAAGCGGTGCACAACTCAGCTACACTGTGACGGAGAAGGAGATGTTGGCAGTGGTGTTTGCCTTCGACAAGTTCCGATCATATCTGATTGGCTCCAAGGTAATAGTATACACTGACCATGCAGCTCTCAGGTACCTAATTGAGAAGAAGGAGTCTAAGCCGCGCCTGATTCGTTGGGTGTTGCTGTTGCAAGAATTCGAGCTCGAAATTCGTGACCGTAAGGGCACATAAAATCAAGTCGCTGATCATTTATCACGACTTGAAGGAGCTGAAAAATCAGTCAAGGTCGAAGAGATTCTGGAAACCTTTCCACACGAGCAGCTGCTTGCAGCTAGTCTTGAGGAAGCGCCATGGTATGCAGACTTTGCAAATTACCTGGCTTGTGGTATAGTTCCCCATGACCTTTTATCTGCACAAAAGAAAAAGTTTTATCGTGATTACCGCATGTATTATTGGGACGAGCCTTATTTGTTTAGCATATGTGTTGATAATATGATCCGGAGGTGTGTCCCCGAGATAGAACAATCTTCTGTTTTGCAGGCTTGTCACAAATCAGCATATGGAGGACATTTTGGAGGGGTCAGGATAGCTGCGAAAGTGCTAGAGGCCGGATTCTTTTGGCCAACAGTGTTTAGAGATGCATACCTATGGGTGAAGGGCTGTGATGAATGTCAGCGGACCGGGAACATCTCCCGTTTCCATGAGATGCCCATGAACCCGATTCAAGAGGTGGAGGTGTTCGATGTTTGGGGGATTGACTTCATGGGTCCCTTCGTCAGCTCTTTTGGCAAAAAGTACATACTTGTTGCTGTAGATTACGTGTCCAAATGGGTTGAAGCTGTAGCCTTGCCCACTAATGATGCAAGAGCAGTTGTGGGATTTTTGAAGAAGAATATATTCACCCGGTTTGGGACACCAAGAGTGATTATCAGTGCGGAGGCACCCACTTCTGTAATAGAGCCTTCGAGAAGTTGCTTGCAAAGTATGATGTACGCCATAAGGTGGCTACCCCATATCATCCTCAGACTAGTGGGCAGGTTGAAGTGTCCAACAGAGAAATAAAGAGTGTGCTAACCAAGACTGTGAACGCCACAAGAACTGATTGGGCGAAAAAGCTAGATGATGCACTCTGGGCTTATAGAACTGCCTTCAAAACACCAATTGGTATGTCACCATATAAGTTGGTATTTGGAAAGGCTTGCCACTTGCCAGTGGAACTTGAACATAAAGCATGGTGGGCATTGAAACAGCTGAACTTAGATATTGAGGCGGCAGGCACAACAAGAATCACTGAATTGCATGAGCTCGACGAGTTCAGATATCTTGCTTTTGAGAGCACAAAATTGTATAAGGAGAGAATGAAGAGGTTGCAAGACCATAACATTGTTGAGCGACATTTCAAACCTGGGGATATGGTATTGCTTTATAATCAAGATTACGGTTGTTCCCGGGTAAGCTTAAGTCTAGATGGTCTGGTCCATTTCGAATGGTAGAAGTTTTCCCTTCAGGAGTTGTGGAGATTGCCTCAGATAAAGACTCTCACACATTTAGAGTCAACGGGCAGAGATTAAAGTTATACATAGGCATGCAAGAGCCAAAGGTAATATCTGAGATAAATCTGACGGAACCTCAGAGGTCAAGCGAGCCTTAAATGCACTTATCTGCGTCGTGCCGCAACGTTAAATGAGGCGCTGCGTGGGAGGCAACCCACGAATGTTGTTGTAAGTTTGTTCTTGTAATCTCAAAAAAAAAGAAAAAGAGAAGAGATGTGCTAGCCCCGAGACCGCGGCGTGGACCGCGGTCAACCGCGGGACATACTGCCTCAGGTGCTAAAAATCCCCCGCGACCGCGACCAGGACCGCGGTGGACAGCGGAAATCACTGGGGGGATGTACAGTCCACCGCGACCGCGACGAACCGCAGAGCACACTGCCCCCCAAATGAATCCCTACGCGGCCGCGGTGGACCGCGGGGGGTTACCAGGTTTGTATTTTTTTTTTATTTTTTCCGTTTTCTTTTTTTTTTCTTCTCCTCTTCTTTAATTTTAAACAAATCAACCCCCCCTTCACCCAAAAACAACCGACCCCTCCCCCCAAAAAATATNCCCCCCCCTCAAAAACAAACCCACGACCTCTCCCCTAAAATCCCCAATTCCTCTCTCTCTCTAAAACCCTAACTCTCCCCCAAACTCACATCTTCTCCTTCTTCCCTCACAATCACCCCCACCTTCTTCCCCTAAGTATGATTCTGACCCCCCCCCCCTCTCTTTTCTTTTTATTTTTGTTGTATTATGCTAGTTAAATTTGGTTATCTTGTAGTATTAGTGCTAGGATTTTGTTTTGTTTAGATTTTCCTCTTACTTTATAGTGTAATTTCGTTTTTTAGCATATGTTTGGTGAAGGGGCTGTGTATTGAATGTTTGGAATGGTGTTGTTAGTGGGTGATTGTTTGTAGCAAGTGTAAGGTGTGTGGGTGTAGTGAGTATTTGAATTGGGGAAGTTTTCTTGATTCCCATGGGCCATGTATATGAAGATAATTGCCTTGCCCACAATGTGTTTGGGAATTTGCCTCAATGGAGATATAAGGAGATGTTATGACATGGTTGTGGTGAAGTCTGAGTAACCACCCATAGTCACACATTTTGGGCCCGTCCTAATAAGCGTTTCTCTAGTTTGACAGGTACTATGAGTTCATCCCGTAAGAGATGAAACATCGGGTCCTCTGCTAGTAGTCCAGGAGGCTCCTCACGAGCTAGGGGCCAAGCCAGTGCAACTCAGTTCGATAGCACTCGGTTCGTCTCTCAATCAGCTGAGACAAGGTACAATCAGAAAGCTGCAAAGAAGTTACTCCATGAGGTCCATATCGGTCGGACGACATTGGTGAAGGAGTGCCCAAATATGTTTAATGAGTTAAGGAGGTGTCAGCTGGACATCTTCTTTGAGGTTCCAGAGGAGGCCAATATTCAGCTAGTGAGAGAGTTCTATGCAAACTTGCCAGAAAACGAGAATGAGGTTGTGACTGCGCGCAACACCCGGGTTAATGCTTCTATAGTGGTCATCTGCAGAGCGTATCGCCTCCCAACATTCACGGGTGACGATCATTACATCATGTCTCATCGCCCGAGGGTTGACTGGGATAGAATTCAGGAGGTAATCTGTATACCTGGCAGAATGCCCAAATGGGTAGCACAGCCGACGACTCTACACTCACAGTCTCTTACTTGGGAGGCAAAGTGTTGGCTCACTGTCATCAACACCATCTGCTACCAATCCAGCAATACCACTGATAGTTGAATGGGCCACATGCCGCTATGATCTACTGGCTTTATGCCTCACTAAGGGTTTTGATTCGCACGAAGTACTCCATGATGAAATGTTCATTAGATCTCGTCTGAGCCTATCAAGGGCACCTACATCCCTTCCCGCTAGTCCACCCGACTGTGCCGCCTTGCTTAAGGGTCCCTGTGAATCTTTTCGAGTTGATGGGAAGTTACCTCTGAAGGCCCCATTCCGGGCAAAGAAAATAGACTTGAGGAAGAGAGCCAGGTGTGGACCAGTGATGATCCTGCTGATGAGTCTGATGATGATGCTAGGCAGCTGCTGAAGATCAAAGCTCCTCCAGAAAGGGACGAGGCAGGACCATCACAGCCACGCCCGGAGCACTGCATGGCCGCTTTGGAGCAGGAGATGGACTGGGTTTTGCGGAGCTCCAATCGCCGACTTGGGTAACCCGTATTGACTGCGATTGGGCTGAACGATTAAGGTGAAAGTTGGAAAAAAGAAATTCATGGGCTGGTTGAGAGCTCTGGGTCGCGCCTGCAACGTGAACCCAGACACAGTTTCTGACCAAGAGTGAGCCTCAGGGAAGTTCCTTTACCTCACTGTTCTTTACATTTTGAAGCCATGGGGACATGTCCTTATTTTAAGTGTGGGGTGGGGGATACTTCATTGTATGTTTGTAATTGTAACAATTAACTGTTTGCTTTGATTGTTTTGGTGTTAGATTAGTAGTTCATTAGGTAAGTAGAAATAGTAAGTGCTTTGTCCCGACGACGGATCTCTTTCGACGGGGTTCTTGAGGGACTAAGTCGAGAAAAAAAAATAGAATATAGAGACTCTTCCTGATGACGGATCCTTTAGACAATTTTCTTGAGGGAAGTTAGTCTAGAGAAAATACCAAAAAGATTTTTTTTTATTTTTTTAGGTAGTGTAGTAACTCCCCCTTGGTTTTTCTTTGGGCCACGGTTCTTTTCCAAGGGTTTAGCTTGAACCGGGTATAGGTAGATTTTTTGTTTTTTTAGGTTAGGATTAATGGGCGACGAGCTTAAAATCGAAGAAGAAAAACCCTTAGCGCTTTTACACCTGAACACGATAGACGCTAGAGTGTAGCGCTTAGCTTCAAGGGTTGAATCTTATTTAAGTGCCTTAAAAATTGTATGTTTATACCTAACTTGAACACTCAAAAGAGAATGTCTTGATAAACTAATCCGGAGTGAGTCATGTGCTATGTGTGTGTGAGTGTTACCGTATTCTATGCTGTACATTTGATGCCTAGAACTTGCCCTGTGTGTTTGCAAAGCGAAATAGTAGCTTCATTTAGTTTTAGAAGTGATATAGGCATTTCTTTGTTGAACCATACATATAAAGTAAACCCACCTGAATGCATTACATCTTAGTTAAGCCCGTTAAGCCTGTAAGCCTGTTTCTTTGGCAACCACAATGTGAACCTTACCCAATTGTTTGAATAGCCTGCTGTTTGAACCAATTTTCCTCTCACTAAGCACTAGAATGGTATTGAAAATATGCAAAAGCAAAAGTGTGGGGTGGTGGTTTGGTTTTTGAAGTGGAACCATGGAAATAGAGAAAAGGTGCAGAATGTGAAGCATGAAAAGAGAAGCACCACGAAAAAAAATTATAATATATTGTATAGTGATTAATAAGTGGTAGCTTGTACAAATTGCATCAAATGTATGGGGATGTTTAAATAAATATGGTGGAATGTTGGCTGACAAAATGATGATCTTGAAGTTTAATGTAATTGTATTAAAAGTGCTTAGGGAGGCTAGTCACTATATCCAAATATATCCTACCCGTCCCTTAGCCTACATTACAACCAAATAAAGTCCTATTGATCTTAGACTGAGTGGGGCTCGATTAGTCGAGTACTACACTACGGGCAAGCCTATGGTGCATCTTTGTGGCATGTGAATGTTCTTTTTGAAAGTGAGCGAATTCTGTCAATTTTAGTTCCTAATTGTATCACTATCATTATATATGGAATTACTCTCTGTGTGATGTGAGGGCATGTGATTCACAAAGGAAAGGTACGTCTTGACTCTTGTGTCGAGTGGTTTGAGTAAGTGCAAATGTTACGGGGTACGAAAGATTTGATTCTTGAGGTAAAGTTTCCTCACTACTAAGTGTAACTTTTGTACAATGTTCATGGTGTGAGTCGTTGAGGGAAAAGCTTAGGGAAGGAATTTTGATGGAGTGTGGTGAATTGCTCGAGGACTAGCAATAATCTAAGTGTGGGGTGTTGATAGTAGGCTATATAGTTGATATTTACACCTTAATTGCTCATGCTTTGTTGTTGTTTTATAAGGTAAATTGCCAACAAAATGCTTTAAATAGTGTGATTTGGTTTCGCAGGGAATATTATATGTGAGGAAGCAACATGAAGCGTTTGGAGGCAATAATGTGAAGAAAACACCCACTCAAGAAGTACCCGAACACAAAGAGCAGAAGAAAATGACTGGACAAAAGTCCACCGCGACCGCGGTGGACCGCGGTGCTGAGTGCGGAGACAAAACGAAGAAAATAAACGAGGCAGTGTTCACCGCGGTCGACCGCGGTCCACGCCGCGGCCGCGGTGAACTGTTCACGTATCTGAAAATTGGGGGGCCAAAGTGTCAATATGGGGAAACTTTTGTAAAACCCTTATAAGCTATAGAAACTTGCCCAAAATAGTTTAAGCTTGTTTTGAGATTACTTTTGGAGGAAGAACAAGTGTGAGAGATCACCCAAAACATCATACTTCTTTTATCTCTTTTATTTTCTTGCAATTTTTGCATTATGAATAATCTAGTAGTTTTATCCTACGTTGTTATGAGTAGCTAAATCCTTTGTCTAGGGTTTTGATGGAACCTATTGAAGGATGAACTTCTTGATTATGTTAATGTAGATTGCCAGTTTAATCTCTATTTGTTCAACTACGTGTTTGTTGTAGTTAATTGAAAGGATCTTCAATTAGCTGTGCCTATTTAGTGTGCATAACTCGGGAGAGAGTGCATATTTAGGTAGTTGTTGAACAACATCACTCCCAAAGTATTAGCGAGATCTATAACTGCGAGTTTAAAGGCGGGATTAGGGATAACGAAGCCTTGGGTGCAATTTAACGTGAGCTGTAATAAACTAAGCTAGCTAGCGTATCTCGGGAGAGTGCAGTTAGTAAATTATTGTGATTACTCGGGAGAGATTTACAGTAAATAGAGTGCTCATGATTGATAGAGATATGTTGGTTAATTTATATGAAGAATAACCGGAAGTGATTCCATCAATAGGGGAAATCATAGCCTTAGAACCTTCTCATAACTGTTTACAACTCAAGCATATTTAGTTTTCAGCTGTCTATTTACTTTCAGTCTTAGCTATTAGTAATACCATCAACTGTGATTTATAAAGTTTGGGGAAGTTGATTCCATAGAATTGAGTACATCTGAAGAAAGTAACTGATAGGTTAATTCCCTGTGGGTTCGACTCTGGGCCTAAATACCCAGACTATATTTGCAACGTCCGCGTGTCTTTTTCTAAGGCATAGTTGGGCGTGATCACGTGACAAACTTGGTATCAGAGCCTAAGGTTTTAAAGTGTCCTAGGATGTCTCGGAGCCGTGTCTAGTAGAGTCCTTCTTATCGGTGTGTTGTCGACCACATCTATAAGTTGGAGGCTATTTGGACATTTAGGAATTTCACCCTTCTTTGATACTCCAGATCGTGCAGTAGAACCCAAGATAGGGAGATAATTTCCTCGCTATGTCTTACTCTCAAAATGAGTAATCTTGAAACCATAATCCACGAGTTTGAAGCAGTAAGGAGGGAATGACCCCAACACTGAATCTGAGGGAGATTGCCCAAGAGTTTGTTAGAAGAATGTATCGAGCCATGGAGGGATTGGTAGAACTTGTTGCTAAGGGGAGTACCCTTGTTCCTATTAATGTCTCTGCACCACCAGATCATGTAGTATATCAGTATTTACCTACGTGCGTTAAGGATGTGGAGTCGAGGGGTATCGGTTAAGCTATTGCCCTATCAACCTAAAGTCACCAGGTAAGTCACTCCTTAGTACATCAATATGAACAACACAAAAGTTCTACTTGTTGTATATGTACATCCATAGTGAAGAGTTCTCATAAACATGGTCTTAACAAGATGTTGAATCACAAAACATTGCATGCACCTACTCTTTGAACGAGACGTATTATTCATGAAACCTCCTGATCACAGTTCTCTTACTTACAGCCTCCTATGGAATTGAGCTCTATAATTATGTTCTTGAATTGAGTTATAACACTATTAATACTTCCCACTTGCTTACCTAAATTCTATACAAGGGACTATACCTAATAAATTTCTTACAGGATCTTTTTATTTAAATGGACAACATCTGCTCATGTGTGCCTATGCATGCACCATCGTAAAGTCTACCTATGTGGGGTCGAGTTCCATGTAAAGCATCCCAGTGTTGTGATACTTCTCGAGTCACTCTTGTACTCACTGGTGTATATGGCTTCTATGGTTTGAACAATCACTCTACTCTCTTTCGAGTATCATCACGAAACCTTCTCACTGTCTAGTAACATAAGAGCATACATCAGCACCTATCATATGAGTGCATGTCAATCGAAATGGTCACCGTGTGCATAAAGTCTCTGTACGCGGTGAAATCAGAGGGCCCGATTTCCCACCAGTAAGCCATCTTGGGGAGGTACCTCGAGACCCCAAGGATATGAAGCCACGACTTAGCCCTCTCCTTCGGGGCTTATCAAAGCCCGGTTCAAGGCCGAGATAAAGACAAAGAGGGGAAGCCCCCGAGACACGCGGTTGAGTCTGACAGGGCCGGCCTATCCATAGCCTACGCTGAGGCGTCGCGTCAAGCCATCACATCTACATATTTTGTAAATTAAATATACATGTATTCGTAACTGAGTTCCCCTCCTATATAAAGGTGACTCGCACTACCTTGTAAGGGACTGATGTTGCTCCATTTCTCCACAAGTGCAATGATATCTCTGTCTCTCTTTCTCTTCTTTCTAAACTTATTGGCTCTCACTGATCAGAGGATACCTCGATATCCTTCGCTTTTATATGAGTTCTTCATCGTATCACTTGGTTTTGACTATAAAGAGCTTTGTTTGATTATATCTCTAACTGTTATACTACCCTCGATTGTCCCTGATAGCCCGAGCTCGATCTTGAGGTCGACCCCGAAGCCCCCATTGACAAACCTACATCCGGGTAGCAGGCCCTTCGGTTCGATCATTATCTCGTTTTGATTCACGCTCCATCGTTAAATTTCATATTATTAGCATCATCTGCTCTAACAACTAGCTCGGGAATAGATCACGTATTTTTAGAGTCCCATTTTACAAATTTAATTGTCGTTACCATTTTCACGGTAAAAAGTTTGGCGCCCACCATAGGGCTAAAAGTAATAGTGATTATTTTCTTGCTAGTTTCATTACACAAACCTATATCATCTTTCATACTTTTTCTTGTCCAAGATCCTTTGATTTCAGGTAAAAATGTCTGGCTCAGTAAACAAAGTTGAGAACGACTGCCTCGAAGATCACGGGGAAATGGTGTAGCTATCCCGGCCGCCGGAGCATCACTACAAGATCTCGATAATGCACTCGGACCAGTACTAATGGACGCAGACTCGCAGGACGCACAGCAAGTCAACGAAACTACTCGCACCGACAGGAGCGCACGACACAGTGACCGACAGAAAGTTCAAAAAACCCCAGCCCGGGAAGAATAGGAAGTAAGTCTTCACGTTATTTTTGAAATGTTGCAGGCACAACAACTGGCCTTGCTTAGTTGCAAAGCCATCCGAGGGCCCGCAGCGTAGCAGCACCAGAAACAGCTTCCCCCGATGAGCGTACCATCGCTCACGCATGCACGAAGAAAAACAGCGACTTTCAAGATGACCCCGCCGCAGAAACATATGCCGATGTCAACGAAGCAGCAGCGGGAGAAACCGACAAGCCGGAGGCCGAACAAAGAAAGGAAGAAACACCACAAGAAGTCTCATCTTGCTCCCCGGTAAGACGAATGAGATCACATCCGGTTTCGGGTGAACAGACAACCCTGGCCTTTTCTCGGGGTCTAAACAGAGCATACCCGCCGACCCCAGGTCGTTTCAAACGACGTTTAGCCAGATACCCGACCAAGACTTGGCCATTCATCCGTATCCAGGACCGGCCACTAATCGGGGCCATGAGCGACCATCCAGAAACCTCTGCAGAAACATCACACCCAAGCAGGCCTTCCACGAAGAAACTAATGCCAAACGGATGGAGATACTGTCCATGCGCCGCTAATGGGAGGAACACCTCAAGATCCAACCTACCTCGCAACGGCAAGGGAATAGTTCGAGGATGACATCTTCAGGGAGCCTCCAGCGAAACCATATCCGATGAGGCACAACCAGCTGATGAACCTCGTCCGGCAGAGTACGGGCTCAACATTGTTATGCCAAATATCCTAGTCACCATAAGCAAAACCAAGAATGCTGAGCGACTCAGGCCTACTCGACCAAGGCCCCTTCGAAAGAACCACAACCCGACGCGGAATCCGCAGGACCAGGCGGCAGCGGGGCCGCGAATGACTCTCGTCTTGAAAATATGACAGCCGTGTTACTCAGTCAAAATCGCCGACAAGTACTATCGAACGATCAAGCTCAAATCTGGCCCCGAGGAAAGAAGACAGATCCAGGGAAATATTTCCAAGGATACTCTAGCATCCAGAGAAAAGGGCACCACGACTCCACCCCAGCATCGCGCCAGCACATTGGTAAACCTCTCCCTCATCCGCTTAATCTTAAATAAAACATGTGTTCATAGATTCAGGAAGTTCAGTCACCCACAACGGCGGTATCGAACCAAAGGTCAACAGGGCGGTCCGCATTAACGGACCAAATCGCCCCCACATCCTGAATCCTTGGTGAATTCCAAATGACAAATCGCCGAAAAGACTGTTCTCTCAATATAGCCCACCTGAGTCCGAGCCGGGACCTCGGGCTTTACACATTCAAAAGAAGCGCAAAGTATAGACGTCTTATTCAGACAACCACCGATGCACTACCCGAAGGCGCTGACGATCCTATCTCGACAAAAGAATGAGATTCCTCGCAAAGGGCAGAACTGGAATAAGCCGACAAGGACACACCGAGTCCCGGAACATCGCCTAACACACCCCGCCGTAAGAAAGAACTGCTTTGCTCCTTCATTTTCTTTTTACTAACCTGAACGCAGATAGCTGGCTAGGATATTCGGAGGTTCCCAAGACTCTACCCGGAGATTCCTAGGCCTCATATAGGCGACCGCCGTGTTTTCTCCCTCCCCGAAAGAAACCTTATCAGCAAGATTATTGGCAGAATAGCATACCAGAGAAGGCTTGATGATGTCACGGGCTTTATTCCGATAGCCCAACAATGAACGATGGTTTGCCTCTAAGAGCATCCCCCCTCGGGAGGACCCAGATACGGCGGACTAAACAACTATCGGGAATTATATGCTGGGCTAAAACGGTCCGACAAGCCGTGCGCGCACAGGTCGAGTTCACAATGACAAAACAATGTACATCTATATCAAGCAATAAAAGGATATTTTCGCGGCATTCTATTCTCCGGACAAAGAAATCTCAAATGTATCCCCGGTAGGGGCCCCCTCCACCAAATACATTCCGAAATACTCGGAGACTTAATGCCTACATATAGGCACTCGTGCGATCTCAGGATCGAAACTCCAGGCTCATAAAGCCCCTACAAGGGAACTCCGAGCTCACAAGTAGCGGTCTTCACGCCTAAACAACTTGATGACTCGGAGGCTGTCGTCAGTCACCATAAGCTGGAAAATCCGAAACTGTAAGACCCTTAGCGAGCAGACTCGGCATAACCAGGTCCATTCTACATCACCCAAGAACTGTAAGACCTCAATAGGCATGACAAACTGTAAGACCTCAACAGGCATGAAAATCCCGAAGTTTAGGCTATACGTCGCATTTGTAAGAATCCCGAAAGGGCATACCCTCGATGTAGACGCCTAAACTGTCACTCGGGATCAAAAATGGCAACGGCCAAACGCACATGACTACGGTCAAAACGGCTAATATAGCCAAAATAACGCGACTCGGGGATGCCCGACCATCGCTAAACAAAATCGCAGGCCACTACTTCGAATATAGTTCGGAAAGACCGGTATAAACAGGCTTTCATCAAACAGGCAAACAACGGGCTATGAACCTTTGCTCGAAATATCGCCGATAACGACTTGAAATCGAGGTTCTTCCAGAACCGACGACGGGTCAGGCAAAAATCTTTCAAAAGGCCTTAACAAGCGGAAAACAAGCCTACAAAAAGCCCACGGGCAAAAACAGCGTGAGAGCCATTGTCGCCAGCTAAGCAAGCCTACGGGCCACATATTAGAAGGTCTCTACGACCAAAAAGTGTAAGAGCCATTGTCGCCAGCTCAATTGACAACTTGAGTTTTAAAGTGAGCTCGAATCGTAACTCGATTCAGAGATCGGATCCAAAATAGTTAACTAAACAAGCCTACGGGCCACATACAGATAGGTCTCAACGACCAAAACAGCGTGCAAAGCACTACCCCTATTCGGGAAATCGAAGGCGCTTAAAGGTCGATTATAGCCCGAACCGCAAAGCGGCTCGGAGACTGGACTCGCAATAAGTACAAAACTACAGCGTGCCTAAGGGCACGGCACAAACGCCACGGTCGCCAGCCGAGAGAGCCTCTGGGTCGCCGCTTATAAGGTCACTTCGACCCGAGGCAAAGAAGGCCACCATCACCCGCCCTTGCGGACAGGGAAGAGCTTAAAGGTCAATTACGGCTGGAATCACAAAATGACTCGGAGACTGGACCAAAAATGTCGGACAAAGCGCAAGGACCGCGCAACGCTTGCTCACGTCGAGAACCACACCTAGGAGCCCCGAGCTAGCCCAGTTGGTCCCGGACCTACGAGGATCCCGCCAAATGTCGAAGCCGACCTGGTCGAAGGAAATAATAGAAAGAGATGCGGAAGAAGTAAGGCTTCAAAGTCTCTTCTTATTTCACGCACACAGAGGGAAAAAGGGTGAGGGGACACACCCTCCATAAACAGATATGTTCTACATATATCAGAAATGGAGCAATGAAACGGCACAATCTGCGATCCAGTCCGAAGGGCTACAGCTTGCCAGGTTCATTCCTCGTCCCATCAGCAAGAAATGACCACGCGTCATGCTCGTCCGCCCTTCCTCGATCCAATTCATCAGAAAGAATAAAGCCCCTCGCGCCAATCTCCTCGAGTGTTTCTCTTCGGGATCTGCAACGGACATATTCCTCGATCCTTTTCTCCCGGTCGAGGGCTCGCTTCACCTCGGCCTGAGCATCAGCGGCATCCTTCATACGGATCGCCATCTCCTGATCAGCGTTGGTCTGGCTTAGCATCGCCTTAGCCCGGGCGTCAATTATCTCAGCCCTGGTCTTCGAAAGTTTGGATTCTAATTTCTCGATCACATCTGCTTGGATTTTGGCATTATCTCGAGCCAAGCAAAGTTGGACTTCTAAGGAAGGAACCTTGCCAAGGCACTTGCCTCCTCTAAAACATGAGCTTGCACCTGAGCCCTTAGCTCGCCACAAGCATTTCTGGCGCGATCAATATCGCCCTTAAGGTACTCCATGGCCTCGGCCTTTTTCTGCAGCTGATATAATGAAGAAGGGCGTTAACTTAAAAGGGCCAAAGAAAGCGAAGCTTGAGCTGCATGAAGTTACCTACTCCATCAAATAACTCTCATAATTTGAGCACCCGTACGCTTCGCATCGCCAATGCCGCAACTCGCCCTCCTTCTCCTTGCTAAGCAGCCTAAGATATTCTCCCTCGCCCTGAACTTTCTGAAACTTGGCCCCTTGACGGACCAGCTCAGACATCAGCCTGTCACAGGCCTGCACAAGGAAAACTCAATGACGAATGAAGGACGCACAATATAGGGAAACTGCGCCTAAACTCACCACGAAGTGAAGCCGGCGGACTTCTTCGAAGTCGGAGCATACTCCTGTTGATCCTGTCCCTTCGCCCCCGGGAGAACCGGCCTCGGGCAAAGCATATCCGCTCGAAGGCATCGACGACCTAGAATTAGGTACTCCGGGGGCAGCGGACTCAGACAATGCCTTCTCCTTGGAGACACTGGCCTGGTCAGCACCACTAGGAGCTCCATCGCCTCGAGGGGCGAGAGGGGAGATCAACGACTCTTTCCCCTCTTCGGAAGAGCACTGTCTCATCCCGAGGGACTGCCCGATGCCCGCAAACAGCAAATCCAATGCAAGTAAAAAGGGGAAAATATTACCTCAAGTATGTGAAGGCCAAGGCAAAAGCAACATGCACACATACCTTGATATTTCGCTCCCCACCTGACACGAAGCACAGCTCGCCACCGACGCTCGTCGCAGGACAAGTGGGTCACCAGCCTCCGGAACCAGCCAGGCAGATCGGAGACTTCGCCCGGCGTCCAAGAAGTTGCTACAACAGGGTAAAAACACTATTATTTAACTAACTTCCGCTATAGGTACAACCTAAAAAAGCACCAGACGCTCCACTCACGTGCGTAATTCCACCCTTCGGGGAACGACAAAAGCTCCACGGGGATAATGTCGACCGTCCGTACGCAGACGAACCAACCGGCCCACTCTCGAACCCCCTCCTCTTCGTCGTCGACAACAAAGGGCGTAGATGGACGACACTTCAAGGTTAGCAGGCCCTGGTTATGAAAGGGCCGATACAGACTGATGAGGTGATCGAGCGTAAATTCAGGATCGGCTTTCTCCGCAATGAACCTCAAAATCAGCTCCACCCGCCAAAACGACGGGTGTATCTGTGCCAAAGTAACCCGATACTTCAAGCAAAAATCAAGCACGACCCTGTCGAGGGGGCCAAACACGAAAGGATACAGGTATACACTCAATAATCCGTCAACGGAATCTGTAACGTTCTCCCCCGAAAGAAGCATCTGCAGCGCTACCCCCTCACTCAATCTGTAGTATTTTCTCACCATCTCCAAATGCTCCCCCCTTATCAAAGAAACAGTCTTCAGAACGAAATCCCTCAGCTCCCGAGCGCCGGGAATAGCACTCTCCGCTCTCTGCCATGCCGTCCCCGAAGTGGTTGCCAGGACTATGGTAAAACTAAACAGAGCAAAGCAAGGGCGTGCACCAACACTTTTTGCACCTAGGGAAACGAGGAACCCTATGCCGAAGCGGGAGTGCAGCTACCTAAAAATAGTGAAGCCCTATGAAGAAGCCAGGGCCGACCCACTTATATGCTAAGAAGCGGCAACATTTCGCCTACTCGGGGTGAGCCCCGGGGAACCTACGACATCGGTATAATCCAGTGGGGCGATACCTAACCCCGAAAGTATCCTTTGACAAGAATCCAAGACTCGAGGAACCGTTTTCATCATCTCCAAGCTTAAGATAGCATCCCGTCTCGAGGATCCCCACCGAAGAGAAATCGGAGTTTGCGAAGCTTTCCATGCCGTCACTCAACGCGAGGTGGTTTTAAATTTCGTGATTACATTTCTAAAAAAGAAAGAATAAACGCAAGAAGCTCCAATCACGGAAGAACCGCAAAGGTTCAAAGCAGTGCTGAGTGTGAGCAACCCCTTAGCAAAAAATCTGTCTCGTACGTAACTAAAGGAAGTTGTCCGCATCAAAAATCAAATGGGACCTCCCGGTACCCGAAGCTGGCTTTCACCCAGGATAACATCCTCGAAGGCCCCGAAACTTAACACGTTATCTACATGCAATTCAAAAGGCCCAGGCAGCCCAGTACTATCCGAGCAATCCAGGATTGCCCCGAGGTACAACGATGGCCTCTAAAGGGAAGCCATGTCGGTCAGTAGAAGAGCGGAAAGGATGATCGCACCGAGTCAAATATCAGCAGCCAAGAAGTAAAGGGAGGCAGTCAAAGGGCCTGGAGGGGTATGAACACATGCAAAAATCAAAGAAATATATTCATGTTCATAAAAATTCATGTACAACAGCCCCCGAGGGGTCATGGAATACGTTTACAAAAATCTACGAAGGGTCTTTACACAGAAATCAAAAAGCAAAAGTGTACATATAGTGAAGGTCTGGGTCCTAATCAAAGCGGTCGACGATCCACCACGGCATAAACACCTCCAAGTACCATCTTCCCTGGGCGCATGACCTCAAAGAAAATATCTACCAGAGCGCCTTCAAGAGACCTGCCCTGACCATCCGCACTGATATCCCCAAAAGATGAACCACGGAAGCGGGGAGGGATGAAAAAATGCCATAGCTCTCCGAAGCTCGAGGACCCTGCCTCAGAGAGATAGCGGACCGAACATACCTCGGTCCCGCTTGCACGGCTACTTCGGATCCACTTCTGGAGCGTCAAGTCGTGCAAGCTCCCGGCTCAGGGTAGAGTTCCACAATCGAGCCGGGATACGAAGGTGAGCAACGGTGTATAATCCGAGCCCCCTTTTGAGCAGCGGTGTATAATCTGAGCGACTGTCTATATAAGAGGGAGACCGACTCCCCATCCATCGCCGCCTCGGGCCAACAGCAAACACCAACATACCAACGGCCGTAGCAGGACAACGTGATTATGTTCAACGAAAGGACGATCCGGCAAAGGGCCATAGCCAACTTAAGGGAGCTCCTCCTAACAGCCTTGAGGCCATAATCCCCAAGCATGATGTTCAAAGATAGAAGAAGGCGACGAGAAGGGATAGGAAAAACTACACCAAGGCACCCCATTTATAGGGGGGCAACAACACGGTCGTCGAGGCTCTGGAAGATTGACCGACGAATGCAATTATTGCATCCTTGAAAAACCGAATCGACGGCAGTACTTTCAACTTGAAAGACGGAAGTGACAGAGTATTGAGCATGAGTCTATGAGATATGCCATCTAGCACAAAAGATTGCGCCACGATACGAATCACCAGTGTACTGTCACTATGGGGAGTTCGGGGAGTCAATGGTCATAATCGTTTCCCATCGCTTCGTTCTGAGAAACGCCGGGACTATCTGTACTCGGTGAAATCAGAGGGCCCAATTTCTCGCTGGTAAGCCATCTCGGGGAGGTACCTTGAGACCCCAAGGATATGAAGCCACGACTTAGCCCTCTCCTTTGGGGCTTGTCAAAGCCCGGTTCGAGGCCGAGATAAAGACAAAGAGGGGAAGCCTCCGAGACACGCGGTTGAGTTTGACAGGGCTGGCCTATCCATAGCCTATGCTGGGGCGTCGCGTCAAGCCATCACATCTCCATATTTGGTAAATTAAATATACATGTATTCGTAACTGAGTTCCCCTCCTATATAAAGGGGACTCGTCCTACCTTGTAAGGGACTGATGTTGCTCCATTTCTCCACAAATGCAATAATATCTCTCTCTCTCTTTGTCTTCTTTCTAAACTTATTGGCTCTCACCGATCAGAGGATACCTCGATATCCTTTGCTTTTATATGAGTTCTTCATCGTATAACTTGGTTTTGACTATAAAGAGCTTCGTTTGATTATATCTCTAACTGTTATACTACCCTCTATTGTCCTCGATAGCCCGAGCTCGATCTCGAGGTCGACCCCGAAGCCCCCATCGGCCAAACCTATATCCAGGTAGCAGGCCCTTCGGTTCGATCATTATCTCGTTTTGATTGACGCTCCCTCATTCAATTTCATATTATTAGCATCATCTGCTCAAACAACTAGCTCGAGAATAGATCATGTATTTTTAGAGTCCCATTTTACAAATTTAATTGTCGTTACCATTTTCACGATAAACAATCTCTCTGAAAATTGAGTTCCTCACAACTCCGTCATGGGAAGATCTCGTGTCGCCATCTTAGTATAACTTTCATGTCCACATGGGACATCCCGCAGTAAGTAGCTCACTTTGTTCCTAGCATTGTGGTCACCCATGGCGTGGTCTTGTATTGCAGCTTGGGAGTTAGTATAGTAGAAGCATGTCCAGCTCATAACAAATGTTTATTTTCGCTTTATACCTCCACAACATGAGTTAATTGTGTTCCTTAGTTAGTGAATTCATTGTGCTAGTTTCCAAACACTTGTTCAATAACTATGAGAGAACATATCCTTCTATGTGTCATTGTAACACTTCCTTTCTCATAAGGACCCTTACTAGGCTCTCTGCCAAGACCAAGCGCACCTTTGGGGGTTATCAAAGCACAACGCCTATTTCTCATGTTTTTCTGTCTTTCATTAGCATCTGGGTATTTCTCACGTCAAAAACCATGGAGAACTCATTATGGACATCTGCAAACCTTCCATGATTATTTTATGCTATCTCATTGGGTTCCGTTGTCCTTACACACTCGACTTCTAGAATCATTGACTATGTCATTGTCATGTGCGGGGAGTTTTGCTACCCTTGGTATTCCACCTCCCTGGGTGGATAGGAGTGTTATTTGTCTTTCTCCCCGGATCATCATGTTAACCATTAGAACCCCTCAAACCAATACATGATTTCGTCCCAATATTCAGATGTCCTAGGTATGTGGTTTCACTCGTGAAAGGTTGAGATTAGATGCCTTCAGATTTTTACACATATCATAAGCAGATTGATTAGGAAGACAAATTTTCGTATCTTTAGTTCTCTCATATAGGATCAATTATTAGGAAGGGTTAAGCTATTTGAATTTTGAAATATGATAATCTCATAAGCGTTCAACTTCTTTTCATCCTCATGGGCTTGTGGCATAGATTCCTTGTGTCAGTTAACGATAGGAGTGTAATTCAACTTCATGTGATTCGGGAACCCATATCGCATTCAAGGTGCCTTAGTATTCTCATTCTTGATAAACAGATTTTCCCTACACTCCAGGAGCCGACTAGGTCACGTGCTTGAGTATTCCTCCTTAATGATTCCTATTGACAATGTACTAGTTACCCATACGCCTCATTTGTCTAATAATTGATGTCGTCACAATGATTAACCATGTCAGTATTGTTAGTAGTAATCTTCGTGTCTATTAGCATATAACCTCATGAAATACTCTGCTCAGCACATTAATGGATTCCTGAATAATTCCAACCTGATCTTGAATTCCGTTGCTCCTCATTGTATTAAATCTATTGGGTATTGAAGGTTCAAACATGTCAAAGAGGAAACATCCCCATGTGATCACATATATTTGATAGGTAATTTTATGGTCAGTTTGTGATAACACATCTTAGAGTAACTGTTGAAGGTCATCAAGGGTTTTGTGTGAGTGTTCGCCTAGAGATTTAGAGTTTGGGAAGGTGAACAGGTTATTCTCAATATTTTCCCCTGAAGATGTTATGTGAGTTGATAATGAAGGTTGCATAAGTGTATTTCACATTAGGCTACACTAGGAGCATGAAGTTTCCCCATATTTGTTCCCCATATATTTTATGTTTTCACATGTTTATGTCTAAGAAGGTAGTTAGAGATCCTTTGTGTATCATTCCGGTGGAAATTATTGAAGGTGAAGTTAATGGATAGTTAGCTTATGCGAGGTATCTAGCTGTCATCCTTGTTAGATAAGTTTGGAGGTTGGGGTTGTTTCCGTGAATGTGTTATGGCAAAGCCTGTAAGTATAAGAGGCCACATTGAAGGCCGAGAGTGTTGTGGAAATAAGGTATTTTCTCTTGATTGTATAGCAAATGGTTTTGACTTGAAAGGTACCTTCTAGTTATTATGATTTAGAAATGTGCAGTTCATGTCCAGGTATCCTTATGATAATGTAGTGCTTGTAATGGTGAGATTAGTATTGTTGATATATACATTGTGGTGCTTTGTCTCGTTGTGGATGTGTTGTTAGGATGGTTTTGGTGATTCTCTGGCAGGTGGATAAGCCTAGTTACAAAGGAGACTCTGCCGAAATTTCTGAAAAATTTAGGAGTTAGTCAAAATTTAGGGACTTGAGGTAGGTGAGAAAAGAGATATATTATGTTAAGCGTTTAGGGCGGACTCTACTCCTCATTCGAGGACGAATGATCCTAAAGGGGGGAGAATGTAAGGCCCTGGAAAATTTCGCTAAGTAATTTAGGATTTCGTGGTGCCAGGTTGGCTAATTATAATGTATTATGTGCTATTAACATGATAGGAATCAATTGGATTTGGTAAATAAGTGTATAAGTCTTATAATGTGTAACATGGGGTCTAATGGGAGGCCTAAGTCTAAGTCAAATTGGAAAATTTCATAATAGGCTAAAATTCCAAATGAGTTCGCACAAGTCCATACTTTGGAGGAGAATATCTATATACATATAAGGTTTTATGTGGTGAACAACCTATCAAATGAAAGGCCTTGGAGTCTAGTTTCCAACGCTTCAAACCGTTCGTCATTTGGACATTCCTACCAAAGTTATGATCAAATTACCAAAGGCTGGATTTGCGACCAATTTTGCAATCGTAAAACGACCATGCGGACCGCATATGCGTCGCATAATGAAGCAGTGTCGGGCAAAACATTATGCTGTCGCATGTTGATTATGCTGTCGATTATGCTATCGCATAATGATTATGCTGCAAGAATGCTGCCCACATTTCGATTATGCTATAGCATAATTGCACCACATAATTGACTTCGGGGGTCATTTTTGGAAATTTTCATATACGAACCCACTTTGATAAAAAAGCTTTGGATCTTCATTTGGGACTATTTTACACTAAATCTAGAGAGAGGTGAGAGCATTTTAGAGAGAGAAAGAGGGAACCTAGCCTCCTAATCATCAATCTTGCACAAACCCTCAAGAATCAAGCATGCTAATCTCGAGCTCACTATCTTCCGGGTAAGTCCTACTTCTAATATTTCATATATGAGATTATGAGTTCAAAAATATATTGTGGGGTTAGAAATAGGCCATGCATGTGACACTAAGCTATAGTATGTGGGGATAATGAACTATTTTGGGTAGTTCTTGATGAAATTGGATGAGGGAAGAAGGAATTTCCATTGTAGAACCTTGTAGTCTATTTCACATGATTAGGTGTTTGATGAAATTCCTAAGAGAGTTACACCATGGGAAATCTTTCTAAATTATTAATTGATTTTTGCTTTCTCCTTATAGATTATTACCGCTAGAGATGTTGGTGCATTGTAGTAACTTAAGGAAAGCTTAAACAAGGTATGTATGGCTAAAACCCCCTCTTCTTAGAAATCAAGCTCCCATGGTGTCCATGCAAATATTGTAAGTCCGAAATTTCATTGATGTAGTACTTGTTATTTCAAAGGAATTGGTGTTGCAAGATATATGTGAAAGGTGTATCTCAATGTGTTCAATATGCTATTCTTGTTAAATTGAGGATATGTGAAGAATGTGAACTATGTGCTAAACTGCCTAGATTTCAAGTGAAGTTTGAATTGAGATTGTTATGCCAAACTATGTGAAATCCTCTATGTATAAAGATGTTTGAAATAAATCATATGAATTTGGGAGATAGAGTGTGGCCAACGTGCCTAGAACTTGAATTATAATTGTGCCTGGTGATGCCTATGACATGAGAAAATATGAAACAGATTATGAAATGAGCCTTGACTCTGCTTTCCATAAATGACTTCAATAATAAAGTTCCCTAAAGGCTTTGTACACAGTTTATGCCTATAAGTGGCTGTTCGAGATAATGTTTTGCCTTATAAGTACATCCAATGTGATCCGAGTTGTTACATACTTCGATGTTGAAATTTTATATTGTCGTGATTGTAAAAGAGTAATCCAAGAATAATTGGTGTAATTGCTTGTTTATGCCTTTGATGTGTGTTTCTATTGTGGTTTGGTGTGTCCCCTCCTTTTTGGAAGAATCCTTTGTGTTTGAAGTTCCATTGCTAATGAACTTGAGGTGTATGATTTCTTAAATATTGTATATGCCCATGATTCATGATTCCTCTCATGCGTACTTGACATCTTGGATTGAATGGCTTGTTGTTGAAATTGATATTGATGTGAAATGTGGGGGGAAAGAGCTCGAATTATGAAATGTGGCCTAGTGCCAAGCATGATGTGATAATTGTGGATCCAAGTGCCGATGAACTAATATATGTAATTGAAGTGAGGTGATTAATGGAAAAAGGTAACGTCTTGGTAAGACGGCTTAGCCGATGGGGCCATGATCGGACGCCATGCTACACACATGGTGGTATTGTGCTGATATTGAAATCGGAAAGTGAGAATGAAATTGTGATTGAGGTAACGTCTTGGTAAGACGGCTTAGCCGATCGGGCCGTGATCGGACGCCATGCTACACACATGGTGGTAATGTGTTGATATTGAACCCGGAAAGTGACAATGAAATAGTGATTGAGGTATATATCTCAAATTAGGCAGCTTAGCCGATCGGGCCGTGATCGGACTCCGCGCAATAAAGTGGTGGTATTGTGAATGATGATGAAAAGTTTTGAGATGTCCCAACCTAGAGGTATGGAAATTATATGAAAGCTATGTGATTCCTTTTATTTGATGATGTGGTGATTGTTTAAAGCTTTTGTTGAATCCTTATGATTTCTTTGTTCGTGTATGATAGTTCTTTCTATTGAGATGGTGTTATGATTTCTTTGTTCTTGTATGATAGTTCTTTCTATTGAGATGGTGTTTAGTTATACATACTAGTACTATTCCATGGTACTAACGTCCCTTTTGCCGGGGGCGCTACATCTTTAAATGGATGTAGGTGGTTCCATAGCAGACAGTGTTGGTCGCAACTAGTGGCGCATCCTCTTCTCAGCCGACTTGGTGAGACCCACTTTGTTTCGCGGTCCTGTATCATTTGTTCATCATGTACTTGTATTTTGAGGTATAGCCGGAGCCTTGTTGCCGGCATTTCCATATTTCTCTTCGGTTGTATTTAGAGGTTCCGTTGACTGGTTGTGGGTGGTGTGGGGTATTGGAATCAAAATAGAAATATTGAAATTTGGCAAAGATGTATAAAACTTGTAATATTTTGGACATTATGGTTGAAACTACTAATGGAAATAAAATGGAAGTTGTTACTGAAATATTTACAAGGTATGATTAGTGGAGTTCATCTCCTCTTTATTCATGAATTAGTTTGGGTAGAATGAAACCTAACAGGCTTGCTCAGTCGCGTTTACTCGGTTGAGCGCCGGTCGCGCCCCTCGGTTTCTGGGACGTGACACCCATCTTGGGTTATGTTTTGTGTTTTGGTCTTAACTTACCCTCGCACTAACTCCTTATGTATCAAGTGTCCATTCGTACTTATTTACCAATTAACATCCTTGCCGGGAACCATTAATGCCTCTTACTAACGTCGTGCTTGCATAATGTTCTGGAGTCGTAACATATCTGTAGGACCTGAATAAATGCAATCTCATTTCTTTCGCATTTTTACCGCATTCTTCCTTTTCTATTCCATAATTACCTGAACCACTTAACTCCGACTTAATACCACATCACACCATCTTCCCCCATTAGGGGAGTACTAACATTTATTGCTACAACGATCTACCTATAGATGTTTTACCTCTTCATCTATGGCGTCTTTTCACATCATCAATGGCCCTTACTCGCCTTTTAGTAACCCATTTGTACCAGGGATAACTGAATTCCTTTTGCACCAGGGTGACACCTAGTGTACTCGGCAAACTTAGTCCCTTAAGATTAACTCTGGTCACAATGCTTGCTTTAGGGAAGTGTCTTCCTGAATGACCTTTAAAGGTTATTCTTCTGTTACCAATTCTATTATCACCGGAACGCGATCTGTTAAATTCTCACGATGCTGACTATTATTAAATCCTTCAGTCCCTAACTCCGGGGGTCTAACTTTTCCTTCTGGTATTCACGTTGGAGTCAGCAACTAATTTCTCGAAGTGGTGATATGACTTTATAGCTTATACTCTTTTATTATCTCAAGGCATGTCACCTCTTATCTATTCCATCAGTTTATCACATCGTACTCATAATGCCTCCCTCACTCTCTTTTATTCTCCTACTAATATTTATGTCTATCACTTTATTCTGAAAACTTCAATAAAATGTTCTTTCACTTTTAGCTCTCGTTTCTTCATCTTATGTCGTAGGAGCTGATCCTAGTTTGACTTGTGTGTAGATGACTCCGGAATGGAGTTTTTATGATTCCAATAGCTCTTTATGGTGATTTTAGTCTTATCAGCATATCTGGATGTTGATGTGGAGGTCCGTAGGTCGTTTCAGCATGATTTGGCGAAAGTTGGAAAGTTTGAAGATTTGGAAACTTTGACCGGAAGTTGACTTTACTGATATCGGGGTAGGATCCCGATTCTGGAAGTTGGAATAGGTCCGTGATGTTATTTATGACTTGTGTTAAAAATTGAAGTCAATCGGAATTGTTTTGGTGTGAATTGGCATTAGTTACAGAATTCAGAAGTTCATAATTGCTTAGGCTTGAATTTGGGTAAGGAATTTATGTTTTTTTATTTGATTTTTGGCCTCGAGTAGGTCCATTATATGTTTTGGAACTAGTTGGTATATTCGGACGGGGTTCCTGGGCCCCGAGTGTGATTCAGATAGAATTCAGAACAAAATTTGGACTTGTAGAATTGCTGAATATTTGCAGCTTCTAGTGTCATCGCACTTGCGGATGGATTGGCCGCAGGTGCGGGCTCGCAAAAGTGAGCTTGGGTCTCAGGTGCGGAGCTGGCCATGTGTAGCTGGGGTCGCAAAAGTGGGATGAGATCCATAGAAGCGACTTCGCTTTTGCGAAAAAGAGGAGCTCAGGAGCGACATTTGTCGCAAGTGTGACATATTTCACCGCAGATGCAGCCTTGTTCTCATACAAGGGGCAGTTGGATCGCATGTGTGATTTAACTGGGCAGAAAAGGGGAAATACTTGCGTTTGATTCATAATACATTTTTGGACTTAGGGAGCTCGGTTGGAGGCGATTTCTCGAGGGTTTTTTAGAGTGAACTTTGGGGTAAGTAATTCTAACTCATTTTTAATTAATTTACATGAATCTATTGATAAATTCTTCATTTGATTAGTGTGGAGTTGGAAATTGGGGAAAATGGTAGAAACTCCTTAGGCTAAATTTTTGAGTTTTGAAAGGCGAATTGAGGTCAGATTTGAGCTATTCTTGTATGGTTGGACTCGATATCGAATGAGTGTTCGGATTTTGTAATTTTGGTCGGGTTCCGAGATGCGAGCTCGGGTTGAATTTTTGGGTCAATTTTTTATTTCTTTGCAAAGATCGTAATTTCATATAGTTATTTTTATAGTATGAAATTGTTTTGGCTAGATTTGAGCCATTCGGAGTTGGAAATCGAGGGAAAGGCCTTCTAGTGGATTGATTTAGTGCGTTTTGAGGTAAGTGAGTTGCCTAACTTTGTGTGGGGGAATTTCCCCTTAGGATTGTTGTTGTTTGTGATATTTGTGATGTGTAAGAGCCGTGTACGTAAGGTGACGAGTGTGTACATGGGCTAAATGTGAAAATTACCGGTTTTTAGATATACCGATTCCTTTCATGCCTTAATTGAGTTTCCTTAACTTGTTCTAGTCCTCGTTTGAGTCGAATTTCACATGTCTACTTGTCCGATCTCTTACTTGCTAATTGCTCTACATGTCTAGTAGACTTGTATTTCGCCGAATCTCGAGATTTGTATATGCTGAGTTGTAATGTTGTTTTTATAAGGCTGTTGAGTTTGAGACTTATATTTATTATTATTTCAATTATTCGCATGTTGTTAGTATTACCTAGTCTTAGAGACTAGATGCTATCATGATGTCCTATGGAGGGAAATTGGGGTCATGACACAAGAAGTCACAATCGTTCCAACACAAAGATAATAATGAATAACCAAACACAATCAAAATGCAGATGAATGATTTAAGGAAGAACAATAATCGGTCAAAATCAACAACTTATCCCACCATAGAATGTACAACAAGAATCTCAACTGATGTACAACCTCGAAATCACATTTCGCAAATCAAAATCACAATCTTTCCTCGAAATCAGAGTTGATTTGGAAGGATAATATCCAATACGGAAGATTTAAGCTAAAAGAGTTGACTAAGGTTTGACTTTTGAGTAAACGACCTCAAAATCGGGATTTGAAGGTTCCAAAAAAATTTCGTATGATGAATTTAAACTTGGGCGTCTGTGTGTATTGTCTTTTGCGTAAACCAAGAGCGTTTCGGCGCTTATTGTGGAAAATTTGCATTTTCAGGGTTTTAGAATTTTCTAAGTTTGATTTGAAGTGGAATTTAGTGTTGTTGATGTCTGTTTGGGATTCCAAGTCTTGAAATAAGTTCGTATCATGATTTGTGACTTACGCGTATAATTTGGCGTTATTCTTAAATGTTTAAGTATGATTCGGATGCGTTCGTCGAAGTTTTAATGTTTGAAAGTTAAAAGAAGCATTTTGATTGTCGATCCATGGTTTTGATGTTACTCGTGGCATTTTGAGCCTTTGGATAAGGTATTGGGACTTGTTGGTGTGATAGGACGGGGTTCCTCGGAGCTTGAGTGAGTTTTGGGGTGGTTCGGAACCACTTTAATGCCTTTTTGAGTTGATGTTAGCTGATGTCAGGGGTGTGAATCGTGATTGTGGAGGTCTGGGACGCAATCGCAAAGAGCAAAGTGCTTTCCAGGCCTTTTGAATCAAGATCGTGGAAGGTAGGGCCGCTATCACGTAGAAGGAAATTATATTATTAGTAGTCTGAGTTCGGGAGCTTATATCTGCAATATATATGAAATTTGGGGATGATCAAAAAATGAAAGATGTAGCTCTTTAAATCTAGTTTTTAAAAAATCAAACCGTTTGTCATTTAGAAATTTTACGAAAATTCTTGTCCATTATACCGAAGGGTATCTGTGAAGAGGAAAACCAAATTAATACACCGCGATCGCGGGGTTTTGGCCGCGATCGCGATGAAGAAAATGATGTTGGAAGATTTGTAAACTGAGATCGCGTGGCTAATGACCGCCATCATGAAGAAGGAGGCCTGGCAGGTGTATTTAACATCCAATTTCGAGATTTTGAGTCTATTTCTTCACTTTTAAGTTCTTGGAGCACATTGAGGACGATTTGGGGTGATTCTTGAAGATCATTTTGCTATATATCAAAAGGTAAGTTATTCCTACTCGTTATAAGTTAAATATATTGATTATGTATGGATTTTAACATGAAAATTTGTGGATATTGTGGGATTTTTGAAGAAAAACCTAAAAATGGCAATCTTGAATTTTGACCACGAAAATAGACATGAAATTAGGAATAAATTATAGATTTGAGTTCTTGGTGTAACGACCTGACCGGTCATTTTGAGCTTTAGCGCGTCATTCGGCAGTTTGAGGCCTTGAGTAGCTTCACTTTAGGTACTATGACTTGTACGCGTGGTCAGAACTGAATTTCGTGAAGTTCGGGGTTGATTTGGAAAGAAAATTCTCATTTCAGAAGCTTTAAGTTGGAAGAATTGACTAAGGTGTGATCTTTGAGTAAACGACCTCGAAAATAGGATCTGAAGATTCCAACAGGTTTGTATGATGATTTTGGACTTGGGCATATGTTCGGATCGGGTTTTGGATGACCCAGGAGCGTTTTGGCGCCTATTGTGGAATGTTGATACTTTGGTAGAATTTCTTCAATTCGGGTTGAAGTGCATTTCAATGTTATTGATGTCCGTTTGGGATTCCGAGCCTGGGAATAGGTTGGTATGGTGATTTGGGTCTTAGGAGCGCGTCCGGATTTGGATTTGGAGGTCCATAGGTTATTTTGGGGTCATATGGAGAAAGTTGGAATTTGAAGGTTTTTTGAAAGTTTGACTGGGAGTGAACTTTTTGATAACTGGGTGGGATTCCAATTCCAAAAGTAGGAGTAGGTCCGTAATATCGAATGTGACTTGTGTGCAAAATTTGAGGTTAATCAGATGTGATTTGATTGGTTTCGGCATCGAATGTAGAAGTTTGAAGTTCTAAAATTCATTAAGCATGATTTCGGGTGCAATTCATGATTTCGACGTTGTTTGATGTTATTTTAGGCCTCGAGCAAGTTTCTGTTATGTTATGGGACTGGTTTGTGTTATTGGACGAGGTCCCGGGGGCCTCGGGTGTATTTCGGGATGGTTTCGGATCAATTTGAGTTGTTTGGGTTCTGCTGTTGCTGGTTCCGGTGTTGTCCTTCGCGAATGTGAAGGGAGTCTTGCGTTCGGGAAGAAGAGATTTTTGGGCTGCTGTGTTTTTAATCGCGAAGGCGGTGCAAGGGAGGCGAACGCGAGAGTGGGCCTGGAAAAGCCTACACGAACACGAGTAGGTGCACACGAACACGAAGAGGTAGGGTGCTGGGGCCGCCAGGCTTTAAGCCTTCGCAAGTGCGGCCCTTTGGTCGCGAACGCGTAGAGGAATTCAGGGAGGCAGCATTTTTTTTAGCCTTCGCGATCGTGAAAGTATTCCCGCAATCGCGAAGAAGGGTCGTCTGGGCAGTGTATAAGTTTGCGAAAATAGTTTTGGCTCATATCATCTCATCTCCTCCACGGGAGCCGACTTCGGAGCAATTTTGGAGCTCCGTCTTCATCATCTATGTCAAGGTAAGTGATTCCCACCTATTGCAAGTTAAATACATGGATTATATATGGGTTTTAACATGGAAATTCATGGAAAATTTTTAGAAATTTGGGGTTTTGGTGGAAAACCTAGAAATTTAGTTTTTTTGGATTTTGACCACGTATTTGGGCATGTAATTGGGATTAAATTATATATTTGAGTTCTTGGGGTTATGGCTAATGTGCATCTTCAAAAATTTTTGGAATCCAGGGATGTGGGCTCGAGGGTGATTTTTATCAACTTTTCGAGCGGAGTTGGAAATTGTTGTAAATTGGATTTTAATGAAAATTTGAGTATATATTTTATGGATTTGCACATTTATTGACTAGTTTTGGAGCATTGAGCTTCGTTGGAGTTTTTGGGATGATTTTCGGAACCGGTTATGGAACTTCGGAGAGAGGTAAGTCTCCATTCTAATCTTGTAAGAGGAAATTAACCCCATAGGTAAATTGATTTAATATGTGCTTCTATTTGTGGGGACTACGTACGCACGAGGTGACGAGAGTCCGTATGAAGCTATTAATTGTACTTATGTCCGGGTAGTCTAGGACCCAAATCATGTAATATTTGCAATGTTCTGCACCCTACTTGTCAATTTAATTATTTAAAACATGTTAGAACTTGCTAATGGAATAGCAAAAGGTTAAACTTCACCTACTTGATTTTTCGACAGGTCACTTGACCGTTAACGAGAATTGATATTTCTTTGAACATTAACCCTTAATAAATCTTGAATTGGTTGTTTATATGTATTTTCTCTTTTTGTTGTGCGGGCCGAATGCCTAGATAACATATAGATGCATCTATGGTTCGTGCCGTTCGGCCCTCGGCAGTACACAGTTTAAATATTTATGTTGGATCGGGCCATACGACCTCGGCATGATTTGCGCATGATTGAATTGGTTGCTCTAGAATTTATAATAAGTGATATTGTTTCAATGGCCTGAGATACAAATGGTAAATGACGAAAATAAATTTGGAAATTTCCCATTAACAAAAGAATTGTATACTTCATGTTATTGAGTTTACAGCCGTTTAATACAATCCATGCTTAATTATAATATCAGTATATTATTGTTGTCCCATAGTAAGTGTCGGAGTCGACCCCTCAGCAGTACTTTTTCGAGGTTAACCTGAATACTTACTAGGTACGCATTGATTTACACACTCATACTACATTTGCTGCACATTTTTGTGCAGGTACATATCTGTCTAGTGGCATTGTGAGCGCAAAGGCGTGGTTAATACGGGGACATTAGGTAAGTTGCACTCCATGTTACGTTTTGTAGCCAGCAGAGTCTCCTTCAAAGTTGTTTATGTTTTTCCTGTCTAATTTGTGTTCCAGACAGATGCTGTATTTTATTTTACTCCTTAGTTGATGCTCATGCACTTGTGACACCGAGTTTTGGGGGTACTTATGAGTTGTTCAGTATTGTAGTTGTAAAAATATTATCATTTACTCCGTAAATTTTATCTCTTATTATTTAACTGAAGGAAATTATGATTTCAAAAATACTAAAACGAGTAATTAAGTTAACCAATTATTGTTGACTTGCCTGACAGCAGTGTTATGCGCCATCACAACCTTCAATGGATTTTGGGTCGTGACAACATGGTATCAGAGCACTAGGTTCACTTAGGTCTCACGAGTCATGAGCAAGTCTAGTAGAGTCTTGCGGATCGGCATAGAGACGTCTATACTTATATTTGAGAGGCTACAGGGCTGTTAGGAGTACTTCCCTTATTGATTCGTCATCGTGCAATTTGATTTCTTTGAGGCTTATGCCTTTATTTCTTTCCTATTCAATCTTACGCGACGTGATGCACTTGTTATCAATTAGAAATCAAGGAATTTTAGTGGTACTGCAGATATGGTGTAGAATGTTTCTCCCTGCGTATTTGATTGTGCTAATGGCGTCGCCTTGCGGAAGAATGTTCTGCCATTTCAGCTCAGTAGCTGTATTTCTGATGGTTTTGGGGCTATGCACAAGTTGCTATGATGTTCATGAGTTGTTCTCGCACGGTATTGATGTAATGGTAAGATGCTTGTGTATGTCTCGGGGCAGTGAATGACTTGAAGGAAGGTTTTCTCAGTGCATGATTCAGAGGATCGGTGTTTTATTCCAGCGGAGGAAAGGCAATAGGACTATGAATGTTCAGGGTTGGGTTTATGGAGAACAAGACTTGGTATTTTCGAGCATAGTGAAATTTTCATCGGTGAGGTGGCATCGTTGTCCTTGTTGAATGTGTTAAGTTCGCCGGTGTTATGGTTTTCTTCAATTCGCCTTCGAGGTGGGGTATTGTGAAATAGTGTCGGAGAAGCAGTTGTCAGAGATCGCGGTGTACGGTGATTCAGAATCGAATCGCTGTTCCTAGTGTTGACGGCTCGAGGAAATATGATCTTCGGAGAGGTTTAGAGTTAGTGATGGTCTAGTTGTTCAAGTGCTACAAGAGATAGATCTTTGTTTAAGGCAACAATTGGGCATTGATGAGGAAGGACATGTGGGAGGTGTCTTGCAGTGGTTCAATTTCTAGAAGGCTAGGTGTGAGAAGCATAAGTCGAGTAGTTGCTTAAAGGAGGGGGTTTGACCAAAGTGGGAGAGTGGCAGAGTAGCATATGGGTTCTGTGGTAGGATAGTTGCATGCCTTTAGAAAAGTTTAGAGTGATTTGGGATTTATGGTGGACAGTGACTAGGTCTACTGACTTAATTTGGAATGTTGGTTACTATACTTGGGGAAGATTGGATGCAACAAAAAGAAGTTTGCTTGATATGAAGAGGAATGCAACATGACTTCGGGTTGGGATGTATTGTCGCAATTTTAGTGATGTCAATGGGGAGTGAACGGACTTGTACAGTTGATGAAGGAGCACAGGCTCATGATGGTTTATTGATTTCGTGGTAATTGTACCAGAGCAGCGTCATTGGAAGATGTCGGCATGGAAATTTCCACAGGTGAGTTATCTCCTGTGACTAGGATAGCGGTTGCGTGGTGTTGACAAAGCTTCTACGAAGAATTTTACTAGCTATCCGGTAAGAGGTCGAATATGTAAATGTGGCTAGTGATTCAGAGTGTTTACGAAATGTTAACAGAAGGATTTCGAGGAATTTAGCTGGTTGATTGTGTAAGACCATGTCAATTGGGGATAAGGAATCTTGGTGGGTTCCAGGGTTATGTAATGGTAGCTTCAAGCTAAGTGGGAGAGCCCCACCGCCTACGATTGGATTGCATGGTTGTCTACTTGTGAGGTTTCTGTTTATCAGCATATTGGTGGGTTATTACGACTAAGGAAAGAGAGCATTATTGGTAATGTGAGCAAAAGGATTTGAGGAATGTTTGCTATAATTGGCCTTATCGATTCATGTTCAGGCTTTGGGAAGACTCAGATTTCATGCTTCGTGCAGATGTGATATACAAAGAAAGTGATCCAGCCGGGTGCTCTTTTGAGAGGGTGTTCATGTGCTAGCATGGCTTGGGAGTTTGATTATATTCGGGACCAAGCCAGAGTGGGTGACTCTCAGCAATGGTCCTAGTGGGTTCAAAATTTAAAAGTGTGGTGCCTAAGGATGCCGAGTACGTGGTATGGTTAAGTATCGAGCTTTTGCAGTGGATTATGAAAACGGTCTTGGAGTGTTCTGTGTTATCGTTGTTCTGCGGTGTAGCATTGGAGGAATGGGAGAAATAACTTTGGTTTTATGGAGGAATTATCAGAATAGGTGTACCAGTAGAAGTTGCGAATGTGCGCACAATGAGGGTATGAGATGGTTCGTGGGTTTTGAGATAATGCATTGTCGTGAAGTAAGGTAAATCAAGATGAGTGCGGATTGGGTTTGTTATATTTGAACGGAGCTATTATTACTCATAAGGCAAGTCCAGAGTAAATTAGGAAAAGTCAGATCGGTTAGCAATGGTTGAATTGGCATGATGGTGGCAAGGATCAGTTCCTTCAACGTGTTAAGTTATGCATGTGATTGTGGCGGTACGTGCGAGGCTTGACGGCTGCCGTAATTGATTTTATTTGGATGCATTCGAGTATTATGGCCTGTTATGTGTAGATGGATCCCAGAAGAGTTATGGTGATTAAGACCACTACTAGAGGATTGTATTTTCTACGGTTATGGGAATTCAGTCGCATGTTGCTATGAGTCTCCTGAAACAAGTTAAATGAAAGGTTGCAATATGATGGAGTGCTTATACTTTTAGTGGGTCATGAGTTGATGGAATTCTGGTACTCTCACGTATTGGTATGTTAGGTACAATGAGCAGCATGGGAATTGGAAGTTGAGGATCAATGTTGCAGTTTAGTTTCGATAAGAATGTCACAAGCTCGGATGAGCAGGGAAGGATTCAAATGTTTAGAGTAAGCTGGTATTGTCTTCAGCATCACCTGAGATTGGTGTCCTGTGTAAGAGGGTTGGCTTACTGATTTGCGGATCCCCAATTCGCTTTACGGCATTAGTATGACTGGTTGAATAGATGTGCAGACTTGGTACCTGGTGTGGAAGGTTATGGGAGCTTATCAAAAGGGAAGATTGTATAAGCGTGACATGTAGTCACTTGATCGATTAAAGATTAAAACCAAGTATAGAGACTGTGGTGCTATCGCTAATGTGAGGATTAATGCCTGAAGGGCGCTTGGTTCATTTGGTTGTGGACTGTGGAAGTTTGTTTCGGATTTGATGGTTGTTCTTGTGTGTCATGGGAAAAAAGGATTGTTGTGGATCCATGAAAGGTTATTATCCCAGTGCGGTACGATCGGAATTGCCATGAGGTCTGCGGATGGATCTAAATGTGAACGTGTCCTCTATATCAGGCCGGATGTGTTCGTTTCAGCATAGCATTGTTTACGAAGGAGTCTTCGGGCCTTGGATGTTATTTTTGTCGTCAGCTATTTCGTGTAATCTATATGGTGCCATGTGGGTTGTGGGGTGGTTTGATTATTCGTACATGTGTTGTGATCCCGTGTAGCTTGTGGTGTTATATGTGCAGGATGGCTCTCGAGATGCAGGTCATTTATTGCACCTCAGTCGTGCTTGAGTTTTGTATCATGTGGCGCTATTTGTCTCCCCAGGGATGGTATTATGCACTTGGCGTGCTTGTGGCCAACATTCGGGTATTTCACAGGGATGAGCATTCTAGCTCATTAAGTATTTCCTTATAGATTATTATGTATGGATCGGGTTGCACGCCGACACAGGTATGTTGTTTGGGTCGAGTGGCACGCCTTCACAGGTATCATGGTTGGATCGGGTTGCACGCCGCAACAGTACATGTATGGATCGGGTTGCACGCCGCAACAGTTTGATGTTGAGTACAGTTCCCTATATCTATTCTTGTGTGTTTTGTTTCTCATTCATGAGGAAGGTTTTTAACATCCTTTCGGTTGTTTAATATGTTACGTGGGTTGATTAGTTCTTTCCAGAGTTCGTTTTCCTTATGTATCACATTTGAGTTTGTAGCTTGTTGGCACATTGTGGCATCATATGAGATTTTTGGCAGTGTCTGAGGTGGCTTATTTCCTTAGTAGCTTATACTGGGTGAGACGAGATTGTTGGACCAGGGACCAATGCGATAAGATTTATATGAAGCGTATTAGAGAGCAAATACCGTTATTTGGTTCATAATAAGGTAATTGTTCTTGTCAAGAGGAGAAGCTCAATGATTTGTTGACTCGGCAGTTGGTATGAATTTCTACACATCTCTTCCATCGTGACAGCATTACAAGAGTTGAGACAGAACTTATAGGTGTCATGAGGTGTGTTGTGAGCATCGAATTCGTGGAATTTCTGCTATTGTTGCCAGAGGTTGTTAATATGGTCATGTGAATTATGCGGTGCATGGTGTGAATTCGGAACATGTATGCAATCATATTTTTTTACAGTGTGTAGTGACTGATACTGTGTTCGTATGTTGGAAGCAGGCCTGGTAGAGAATTTCGGATGTTGCAATTTGGCTCTAAGGCTTATTTGACTAAATTAAAGGAAGGATCTTCAGACTAGCTCGAGCTAATGTGCTCAACTGGGTTATGGTAGCACGGGTAGGTGCACGAGGTGTTAAATAGTAATTTCGGTCAACTTCGGAGCAAATCTTAGCACGTTTGAGGACGAACGTGTGTTTAAGTGGGAGAGAATGTAACGACCCGACCGGCCGTTGTGAGCTCTAGTGCGTCATCCGGCGGTTTGAGGCCTTGAGTAGCTTCACTTCAAGTATTATCACTTGTGCACGTGGTCGGAACTGAACTTCGGGAAGTTTGGGGTTGATTTGGAAAGAAAATTCTCATTTCGGAAGCATTAAGTTGGAAGAATTGACTAAGGTGTGATTTTTGAGTAAACGACCTCGGAATCGAGATTTGAAGGTTCCAACAGGTCGAATGATGATTTCGGACTTGGGCGTTTGTTCTGATCGGGTTTTGGATTACCAGGGTGCGTTTTGGCGCCTATTGTGGAAAGTTGATACTTTGGAAGAATTTCTTGAATTTGGGTTGAAGTGCATTTCAATGTTATCGATGTCCGTTTGGGATTCAGAGCCTAGGAATAGCTTCTTCTGGTGATTTTGGTCTTACGAGCGCGTCCGGATGTGGATTTGGAGGTCCGTAGGTTATTTTGGGGTCACTTAGCGAAAGTTGGAAGTTGAAGATTTTTGGAAAGTTTGACCGGGAGTTGAAATTTTGATATCAGGGTCGGATTCCGACTCCGGAAGTAGGAGAAGGTCTATAATGTCGAATTTGACTTGTGCATATGTTTTGATCGGGTTTTGGATGACTCGAGAGTGTTTCAGGGCCTATTGTGGAAAGTTGATACTTTGGAGGAATTTCTTGAAATTGGGTTGAAGTGCATTTCAATGTTATCGATGTCTGTTTGGGATTCCGAGCCTGGGAATAGGTTTGTCTGGTATTTTTTGTCTTAAATGAGCACGTTCGGATGTGGATTTGGAGGTCCGTAGGTTATTTTGGGGTCATTTGACGAATGTTGGAAGTTGAAGGTTTATGGAAAGTTTGACTGGGAGTGGAATTTTCTATATTGAGGTCAGATTCCGATTCCGGAAGTAGGAGGAGGTCCGTAATGTTGAATGTGACTTGTGTGCAAAATTTGAGGTCAATCGGATGTGATTTGATAAGTTTTGGCATCAAATGTAGAAGTTTGAAGTTCTAAAGTTCATTAATCTTGATTTGGGGTTCGATTCATGATTTCGACTATGTTTGATGTGATTTGAGGCCTCGAGCAAGTTTGTGATATGTTGTGGGACTGGTTTGTGTGATTGGATGGGGGCGTCGGGTGTATTTCGGGGTGGTTTCAGATCAATTTGAGCTGTTTGGGAACTGTTGTTGCTGGTTCTAATGTAGTCCTTCGCGAAAGCTAAGGGAGTCCCGCGTTCGTGAAAAAGGGATTTTTGGGCTGCAGTGTTGTTCATAACGAACGCGGTGCACGGAATGCGAATGCGAGAGTTGGCCTGGAAAAGCCTACGCAAATGCGAGTAGGCGCACATGAACGTGAAGAGGTAGGGTGTTGCGGCCGCCATGCATTAAGCCTTTGCGAACGCGGATTGAGGTCCGCGAACGCGAAGTGTAGGGGGATCACCAAGTTCGCGAACGCGGCCCTTTGGTCGCGAACGCGTAGAGGAATTCTGGGAGGCAGCATTTTTTTTAGCCTTTGCGATCACGAAGGTATTCCCGTGATCGCAAAGAAGGGTCGTCTAGGCAGTGTATAAGTTTGCAAAAACGGGTTTAGCTCATTTCATCTCATTTCCTCCATGGGAGCCGACATAGGAGCGATTTTGGAGCTCCATCTTCATCATCTATGTCAAGGTAAGTGATTCCCACCTATTGCAAGTTAAATACTTGGATTATATATGGATTTTAACATGGAAATTCATGGAAAATTTGTAGAAATTTGGGGTTTTGGTGGAAAACCTCAAAATTTGTATTTTTGGATTTTGACCATGAATTTGGGCATGGAATTGGGAATATATTATATATTTGAGTTCGTGGAGTTATGGGTAATCTTTATCTTCAATATTTTTTGGAATTTGGGCACATGGGCCCGAGGGTATTTTTATCGCCTTTTCGAGTGGAGTTGGAAATTATTGTAAATTGGAGTATTATGAGTATTAGAGTATATATTTATGGATTTGCACATTTATTGACTAGTTTTGAAGCGTTGGGCTTAGTTGGAGTTGTTTGAAAGGTTTTTGGAACCGGTTATGGAACTTTGTAGCGGGGTAAGTATCCTTTCTAACCTTGTAAGAGGGAATTAACCCCATAGGTGAATTGATTTAATATGTGCTTCTATTTTTGGGGGCTACGTACGCACGAGGTGACGAGAGTGCGTATGAAGCTACTAACTGTACTTATGTCTGGGTAGTCTAGGACCCAAATCATGTTATATTTGCGATCTACTTGTCAATTTAATTATTGGAACTTGTTAAAGGAATTGTAAAAGGTTAAACTTCACCTACTTGAGTTTTGGACGGGTCACTTGACCGTTAATGAGAATTGATATTTCTTTCAACATTAACCCTTAATAAATCTTGAATTAGTTGTTTATATGTATTTTCCCTTTTTGTGGAGCGGGCCGAACGCCTCGGTAGCAGACAGATGCATCTACAGTTCGTGTCGTTCGACCCTCGGCAATGCACAATTTAGTTATTTATGTTGGATTGGACCATACGACCTTGATATGATTTGCGCATGATTGAATTGGTTGCTCTGGAATTTATAATAATTGATATTGCTTCAATGGCCTGAGATACAAATGGTAAATGACGAAAATAAATTTGAAAATTTCCCATTAACAAAAGAATTGTATAATTACTTCGTGTTATTGAGTTTACAGCCATTCTATACAATCCATGCTTAATTATATTGTCGGTATATTATTGTTGTCCCATAGTAAGTGTCGGAGTTGACCCCTTGTCATTACTTCTTGAGGTTAGACTGGATACTTACTGGGTACGCGTTGATTTACGTACTCATACTACACTTGCTGCACATTTTTGTGCAGGTACATATCTGTCTAGTGGCATTATAGGCGCAGAGGCATGGTTAATACGGGGACATTAGGTGAGCTGCACTACATGTTACGATCCGCAGCCAGTAGAGTCTCCTTCAGAGTTATTTATGTTTTTCCTGACTAATTTTGGTTCTGGACAGATGCTGTATTTTATTTTACTCCTTAGGTTATACTCATGCACTTGTGACACCGGGCTTTGGGGGTACTTATGAGTGGTTCAATATTTCAGTTGTAAAAATATTATCATTTACTCCGTATATTTTATCTCTTATTATTTAACTGAAGGAAATTATGATGTCAAAAATACTAAAAAGAGTAATTAAGTTATTCAATTATTGTTAGCTTAGCTGACAGTGGTGTTAGGCACCATCACGACCTTTAATGGATTTTGGGTCGTGACACCTGGTGTACTGGGTAATGATTATCTTTGAAAATTTTTGGAGTTTGGGCACTTAGGATCGTGGGTTGACTTTATTTGACTTTTTGAGCGGAGTTGAGAATTGTTAAATTATGAGTCTTGGAGTATATTTTGATTGGTTTGCACGTTTTTAATTAGTTTTTGATTGTTTGGCATCATATTGATGTGTTAGAGAGGCTTTGGAGCCGATTATGAGATTTCGGATCGAGGTATGTCTCTTATCTAACCTTGTGAGGGAGACTTTACCACTTATGTGTTATATTCGTTATGTGCTACATGTTGTGGGAGAAACGCATGTTTGAGGTGATGACTGTCTGTGTGTATGCTAGTATTCCTGATTATGTCCAGCTAGACTTACACTCACACCATGCTTTAATTGTACTATTTGAGTTACACTTACCTGCTTAAATGCTTTAATTCACATTATAACCCGAGACTAGACTTGTGTAGAGTGATGGACTTGCTATTTTAGATACTTGACGAGCTACTTGATTAGTCGTGAAAATTGTACTTCTATTACGAATTTCTCGTGCTTTGTGTGAATTCATCGGAAATTTTCTTGAAATTCATAACTCACACATATATTTCGTGAGTGGGGTCAAGGACCCGTTAAAGTTTCATATTATAATGGGATTGGGCTAAACGCCTCATTAGCACTCTTATGGATCGGGCCGTTCACCTCGGCAGGATTACTGTAATAAACTCTTATGGGATCGGGCCATTCGTCTCGGCAGGATATTGTAACACACTCTTATGGGATCTGGTCGTATGCCTCAGCAGTTCTACGAAACACTCTTATTGGATCGGGCCGCTCGCCTCGATAGAATCGTGCATAATGTTTGATAAGAATTCAGTGTACCCTTGCATTTTCCTAACTTGAGATGTGACCTTTTACTTGATGTTGACCATTATGTATTGCATTAGAGGTACTATCCGATATACGAGGACTTTGTGTTTACTATTTAGTTGAGGATTGTATTAAATACCTATATTTGTTTTTACTGTTTACTTACCATAGTTCATGCATGTCTACTTTTTACTGTACCTGATTCATTGAACCACTAGTAAGTGTCGATGGCGACCCCTCGTTATTAATTCTTCGAGGTTAGGATCGATACTTACTGGTATGCATTGATCTACACTTTTGTACTTATTGTGGAGGTATATATTTCTGGAGGTCATTTAGGCGCAAGGCGCAACTATCGCGGGGACTTTAAGGTGAGTTGCATCCCATATTACGTTCACTAGCACACGGAGTCTCCTTCATATTCATTTATGTTACCCTATCTATTTTATATTCCAAACAAATGTTGTATTAATATTGTATTTTCTAGTAAATGCTCATTTACTTGTGACACTAGGTTTTGGGCTTTAGATTTTGCGCATGGTTGTATTCTATTATGATTTTGGGATTATTTTTCAGCCACATTCAAATATTTAAAATAACAACATCTATACTTTTAATGAAAACGAACGAATTTTCACCCTTTATTTCTTTAATTGTTTTGCAATGCAATTTGGATTTACTAGGGACATGCGGATTTAATCATTGGCTTGCCTAACGGTAGCACTGGGTGCCATCATGGCCTACGCTGGGTTTTGCATCGTAGCAGTTTTGTATCAGCGAACTAGGTTTATTTAGGTCTCAAGGGTGATGAGAAAGTCTAGTAGAGTGTCACGACCACAAATCAACTATCGTGATGGCGCCTATCGTGGAACTAGGCCAGCCTCTACTTAACAACTCATCACAGTAAGAATAACATTAAAAGTAAAGACGGAAGCAATTAACATTAAAGAAACCTTTTGAAAAAACAAAATTGATCCCCAAATGCGATACAATCCAACCCAAAATTGGGGTGTCACTGAGTATATGAGCGTCTAAATTAGAATACAATCCACCACAGTGTCTAGAGAAATAAACTGAAAATACAACTAATGATAAAGATGGAGAGTCAAGGCCTATGAAAGCCATGCTGCTACCTTGATAGTCTCCAAGCTCTGAAGCATCAATCAGCAACTACCGTCGTGCCCAAAAGCGCCTGGATCTGCACACGAGGTGCAAGGAGTAACATGAGTACATCCAGCTTAGTAAGTAACAACTTCAAACTTTGGACTGAAAGGTAGTGACGAACTCAACCGGTACTGATAAAATATAAATAACTGTGCAGAAACGTAGGCATGCTTTCAATTACGTAGGTAGCTCAAAGCAGTAATGTAAAGCAGATCCGAACAGTATAAAGAATACAACTCTGCTATCTCTACATGCCAATGCATATGCTGTATGTGATGCACCATGTTGTCAGCCTCATGTGCTCATACTCTCAAATGTTCAACCACTCGGTATTGTATATGGCCCATACGGCCCAGCGAAGATCTATTCCAGAACATATACATCACTGACTATAAGTTACCCACTACCGAGGAAGTCCAATCCAACCCTCGCTCCAGTCCAATCCAACCCTCGAAGATCCATCTCCAGCTATCAAGTACTTCGGACAAGTTCCATGTCCAAAGAAGATCCATCCCTCAATAATATGAACCTCGCTCACTGGGGGTGTGTACAGACTCTGGAGGGGCTCCTACAGCCCAAGCGCTATCACAAATAAATATAACCACTACGGCGTGCAACCCGATCCCATAACTATCTCATAATCAAGCTCTCGGCCTCACTCAATCATCAATCTCTCTAGTCTCACTCACGGGCTCACAATGTCATAAAAAGTAGCTCGAAGCAATGATATGATGTATCCACAAATAACAACTGATACTGAGATATGATATGAAATGCATGTACATGATTGAGTATGAAATATCAATGAAATCAGTGAGATGACAGCAAGAAACGACCATTATGGGTCCCAACAGTACTGGCATAAAGCCTAAACATGATATCTAGCATGATTGACAGCTCAATTACTTTTTCACATGAAGAAAACACAGATATTATCAAGATAGAGTCACTATACAGTGCCACGGAATCAACCAAGTCACAATTCTCACGGTGCATGCACGCACGCCAGTCACTTGTCATGTGTGTCACCTCAATACCAATCACATAACACATAATTCGGGGTTTCGAACCCTCAGAATCAAGTTTGAAAGCGTTACATACCTCAAACCGAGCAAATCTCTACTCTGAAATGTTTTTGCCTCTCAAATCGGTCTCCAAACGTCCCGAATCTAGCCACAAGTAATACAATACAATCAATATAGGCTAAAGGGATCAATTCCACAAGAAAAACACCAAATTAGAGCCAAAAATCCGAAATCAGCTAAAACCCGGCCCCTTGGCTCACGTCTCGAAATCCGACAAAAGTCACTAAAACCGAAAGACCATTCACATACGAGTCCAACCATACCAAATTTACTCAAATACGATAACAATATCCAATTGAAAACCTCAAAAATCCATCTCAACCACGCTTCCTCTTTTTCCCAAATTTTCCACACCAAATTACAAATTAAATTGTTGAAATAAAGACATAATCATGGAATATGACCAAAATAAGATAGGAATCACTTACCCCAAACACCCACGCAAGAATCTCTCCAAAAATTGCCTTCTACCGAGCTCCCTACTCAATTGTGTGATATGAACTCAAAACCCTCGTTTTTGAATTTTTCTTATTCTACCCAGGTACGCCTCATTCACGAACGGGGAAGCACCATCGTGTTTGCGAAGCACAAATTGCTTCTGACAAAAATCCCTTCTACGCGAACGCGATCAACCAATCGCGAGCGCAAACCTTCACTGACCCCTCTCATCGCGAACGCGACCGCACCTCCCCGAACGTGTAGACCAAATGAATGGGGTCCCCAGTTGCCTCTTCTCTTCATCGCGAACGCGTTCCCCAGCTCGCGTCCGTGATGCACTCTGCTCCAAAACCTTCGCGAATGCGAAGAACAAATCTTCCTCAGCCTCCATGTACACTTTGCAAACGCGAGACATGCCTCGTGAACACGTAAGAAGAAACCAGCAACAGCAAAAACCAACTGATATCAGCTATCACTCAAAGGCCAAAAATGACCCGTTAACAAGCCGAAACTCACCTGAGGTCCTCGGTACCTCAACCAAACATATCAACAAGTCCCAAAACATCATACGAACTTAGTCGAATCCTCAAACAACCTCAAACAACATCAAAAACACAAATTACACACGGATTCAAGCCTAATGAACTTTGAAATTTCAAAATTCTAAAAACAAAGTCCAAAAATATCAAATCATGTGCGATTGACCTCAAATTTTGCACACAAGTCATAAATTACACCATGGACCTAGTCCAATTTCCGAAAATCCAATCCGACCCCGAAATAAAAAAGTCCACTCCCGTTCAAACTTTCCAAAATGCCAAGTTTTGGCATTTCAAGCCTAATTCTACTACGGACCTCCAAAACACAATCCGGATGTGCTCCTAAGTCCAAAATTACCTAACGGAGTTAACAGAACCATCAAAATTCAAATCCGAGGTCGTTTACACATAAGTCAACATCCTGTCAACTTTTCCAACTTAAGCTTTCAATTAAGAGAGTAAGTGTCTCAGTTCACTCTAGAATCTCTCCGGACCCGAACCAACCAACCCGGTAAGTCATAATACAACTGTAGAACACAAAAGGAGCGGAAAATGGGGGAACGGGGCTACAACTCTCGAAACGACCGGCTGGGACGTTACATCCTCCCCCTCTTAATCAAACGTTTATCCTCGAACGGGTCTAGAAACATACTCGGAGCCTCAAATAGGTGTAGATATCTGTTCCGCATCTCCCGCTCGGTCTCCCAAGTAGCCTCCTCCATGGGCTGACCTCTCCACTGCACTTTCACTTAAGCTATATCCTTTGACCTCAACTTTCAGACCTGCCGCGGTTCTACATCATAATTCAAATCACCATCCAACTGAACCGTGCGTAAAGTCAAAACATGAGACGGATCACCGATATACTTCTGGAGCCTAGAAACATGGAATACTAGATGCACACTCGACAAGCTAGGTGACAAGGCAAGCTTGTAAGACACCTTCCCAATCCTCAGAAGTACCTCAAAAGGCCCAATGAACTGAGGGCTCAACTTGCTCTTCTTCCTGAACCTCATAACACCCTTCATGGGTGAAACCTTCAGCAGAACCTTTTCCCCAACCATGTAAGACACATTACGAACCTTCATGTCGGCATAACTCTTTTATCTTGACTGCGTCATGCGAAGCCGTTCCTGAATCAATTTAACATTGTCCATAGCATTCTGAACCAAGTCAGTACCAATAGCCTAGCCTCGCCCGGCTCAAACCAACCCACCGGAGATCTACATCGCCTCCCATATAAAGCCTCATACGGGGTCATCTGAATACCCGACTGATAACTATTATTGTATGCAAACTCCGCGAGTGGCAAGAACTGGTCCCATGAACCTCCGAAATCAATGACACAAACGCGTAACATGTCCTCCAATATATGAATAGTGCGCTCTGACTGCCCGTCCGTCTGAGGGGGAAATACTGTGCTCAACTCCACTTGAGTGCCCAACTCTCACTGCACGACTCTCTAAAACTGTAATGTAAATTGCATGCCTCTATCTGAAATGATGGAAAATGGCACACAGTGCAGGCAGACAATCTCTCTGACTTAAAATCTTAGCCAATCGGTCTGAAGAATAGGTAGTACTCATAGGAATGAAGTATGCGGACTTAGTCAGCCGATCCACAATCACCCTAATAGCATCAAACTCCCTCGAAGTCCGTGGGAGCCCAACTACGAAATCCATGGTGATCCGCTCCCACTTCCACTCTAGAATCCCTATCTTCTGAAGCAATCCACTCGGTCTCTGATGCTCATATTTTACCCGCTGACATTTGAGACACCGAGCTACAAACCCAACTATGTCCTTCTTCATTCTCCTCCACCAATAGTACTACCTCGGGTCCTGGTACATCTTCGCGACACCTGGATGGATGGAATACTGTGGGCTGTGGGCCTCCTCAAGAACTAACTCCCATAGCCCATCTACATTGTGAACACATATCCGGCTCTACATCCTAAACACCCCATCGTCTCTAATAGTCACATCCCTGGCGTCATCGTGCTGAACCTTGTCATTGAGGACAAGCAAATGAGGATCATCATACTGGAACTCTCTTATTAAATCAAATAAGGAAGACTGAGAAAACACACAAGCTAGAACCCGCCTGGGCTCTGAAATATCCAATCTCACGAACTGGTTGGCCAAAGCCTGAACATCAACTGCAAGAGGTCTCTCTCCAACAGGAATGAATGCATGACTTCCTATATTCACTGCCTTCCTACTCAAAGCATCGGCCACCATATTGGCCTTTCCCGGGTGATATAGAATAGTAATATCATAGTCCTTTAGAAGCTCCAACCATCTCCGTTGCCTCAAATTGAGATCCTTCTGGTTGAACAAGTGCTGGTGGCTACGATGATCAGTAAATACCTAACAAGACACACTATAGAGATAGTGCATCCAAATCTTCAACGCGTGAACAATGGCAGCCAACTCCATATCATGAACATGGTAGTTCTTCTCATGGGGCTTCAACAGGCGTGAAGCATAAGCAATCACCCGACCCTCATGGATCAAAACACACCCAATACCAATCCGAGACGCATCACAATATACTATATAGGAACCAGAAGCCAATGGTAGAACTAGAACTACAATGTGGTCAAGGCAGTCTTGAGCTTCTGAAAGCTCACCTCACACTCATCCGACCACCTCAAAAAAGCACCCTTTTGGGGTCAATTTGGTCAAGGGTGATGCAATAGACAAGAAACCCTTCAAGAACCAACGGTAATAACCAGCCAAACCATGAAAGCTTCGAATCTCCGTAGTTGAGGACGGTTTGGGCCAACTCTGAACTGCCTCTATCTTCTTTGGATCTACCTGAATACCCTCACTGGAAACAACGTGCCACAAGAACGCCACTGAACTAAGCCATAACTCACACATGGAGAACTTAGCATAAAACATCTCCTCCCTCAACCGCTGCAACACAATCCGCAAATGCTGGGCACGCTCCTCCTAGCTACTAGAGTACACCAGGATATCGTCAATGAATACAATAACAAACGAGTCGAGATAAGGCTGAAATACATTGTTCATCAGATGCATGAACGTTGTTGGGGCATTGGTCAACCCAAAATACATCACAAATGATCATAACTGGTCCTGAAAACTGTCTTAAGAATATTCGAGTCCCGAATCTTCAACTAGTGATACCCTAACCTCAAATCAAGCTTGGAAAACACCCTCGCTCCCTGAAGCTGATCGAATAGATCATCAATACGCGGCAAATGATACTTGTTCTTTATTGTGACTTTGTTCAACTACCTATAATCAATGCACATCCTCGTAAAGCCATCATTTTTCTTCACAAACAGAACCGGCGCACCCCAAGGTGACACACTAGGCCTAATAAACCCTTTCCTAAGGAGGTCCTGAAGCTGCTCCTTCAATTCAGTCGGTTCCATACGGTGCGGAGGAATAGAAATGAGCTGAGTGCCCAGCGGATGGTTGGAAAGGGTTGTTAATCTTATTTGGCCTTTGTGAGGGATGTTATTGCTGTCTAAAGATCCTCGCCACTCAATCTGTGTCAACCCCGGCATCGCCAGCATCATAGTCTTAGCGTGACAGTCCAAAATAGCATGACATGGAAACTACCAATCCATACCTAATATCACGTCAAAATCAACCATACTAAGCAGCAAAAGGTCAACTCTAGTCTCCAATTCTCCAATAGTCACTACACATGACCAATACACACGATCCACAATAAGAGTATCGCCTACCGGAGTAGATACATGAACAGATGAAACTAAAGACTCACGTGCCATATCCAGATAATGAGAAAAATACGATGATACATATGAATAGGTGGAACCATGGTCAAATAATACAGAATCATCTTGGTGGCATACTGAGACAATACCTATGATCATTGTATCTGAAGTAATAGCATCAAGCCTGGCAGCGAGTGAACTAAAATGGGCCTAACCACCACTTGATCAGCCACCCCCTCTAGGGCGACCCCTAGCTGATTGAGCTCCACCCCGAGCTGGCTGAGCGGGTGGTGAAGTAACGGGTGCTGAAGTCAAAGGCGTCTTGATATGACTCAAATCTCCACACTCAAAGAAACCTCTCCCTATAAATGGCGGTTGGGACTGAAGGAAGCCCCTAGCACCGGGATAAGCGCTAAAAGGACCCGACATAGATGAAACCTGAGCTGATGGTGCATGAGACGAACTCTGAGCCGGAAGGGCACTAAGAGATAAGTGACCCTACTAAGAACAGTGAGACCATGGCCAGATGATCCACCACGGTGAACTGGATGAGCCGTCTAAGCATTCTTGTAGGGTGTTGCCCCGACTATTGTGACGAGCTACACCTCTGCCCCTACCGCGGTCTCTACTGCGACCTCAGCCTCTCCCGGCCCTGGCTGGTGGTACTGGTAGTTGTCCGTCCTGCCCAGTAGTATGTGTCCTCACCATCTGTGAGTGAATAGAATAACAGAAGTTTAGTTGCAAGAATTGTGATGACCCGATAGGTCATCTTATGAATTAAAACTAAATTATGTGTATCGAGGCCTTTAATACCTAATTTTATCCCTTCTCGATTTGCGTGCATAGTCCGGACATGTTTCCGGGTTGCTTATATGTTGAATGTTCATAAAAATAAGGAATTTTACTTAGAAACCTCAGTTGGTTGACTTCGGTCAACATTTTTGGTAAACGTACCCGGACTCGTGTTTTGACAGTCCCAGTGGGTCCATATCAAAATATGGGACCTGGGTGCATGCCCGGAATAGGATTCGGAGGTCCCTAGCCCGAGTCATGAATTTTTGTTCAAAAATTAAAAGTCTGAAAATTTATTTATTTTTAAGAAAATATTGATCTTTGATCTCACTGGTATCGGGTTCGTATTTTAGTTCTGGAGCCCGATATAGTTCCAATATAATATTTTTGACTTATCTGTGAAATTTGGTGGGAAACGGAGTCGGTTTGACGAGATTCGAACGTCCGGTGGTAAAAATAGAGATTCAAAGCTTTGTTGAAAATTTCATTTGATTTGGTGTTCAATTCGTAGTTCTAGGTGTTATTTTGGTGATTTGATCGCGCGAGCAAGTTCGTATGATGTTTTTAGACTGGTGTGCACTTTTGGTTTTAAGTCCCCAGGAGCTTGGGTGTATTGTTTGATCTTTGGTTGAGAGACTAGTAAAGTTAAGAAATTTGGGAGTTTGACCATGGTCAATATCGGGTTAAGACGACCTTTTTTTAGTGTTTCGAGAGCGCGAGCAGGTCCATAGCGTATTTTATGATTAAAATTCATATATGGTTTTCGGGAGGTTCCGGACGAGTTTCGGGGTGGTTTCGGATCATTTTGGAGATGTTTGGGTTTTTGTTGGTTTCTGGTGCGATACTGTTCATTCGCAATTGCGATAACACTGTTCATTCGCAAATGCGATACCTGCAACTGAAAAAAATATGACTTAGACGAGATTTATCATTCATTTCCCAAAATTTCGAAACCTAAACCGCAAGAGTCGATTTTACAAAGAACTTTTCTTCCCCAAATCATTTTTAAGTGATCTTAAACTAATTTCTTTCAATCTTTCACTACTTTTTCATAAGATTCAACCAAAAATCTAAGGTTTTCATGGTGAAATTGGGGGTTTTTGGGTAGAAACTATGGATTTCGAAATTTGGGAATTTAGACCTCAAATTGAGGTCGGATTCCAAAACCAATTATATATCGGGGCTCGTGGGTGAATGGGTAATCGGTTTTTGGTCTGAATTTCGGGTTTGGACCAAGAGATCCCAGTGTTGACTTTTTCAAAATGGCCTAAATTGAATTCTTTGCAATCGTGGATAGATCATAAGGCTTTATTTGAATCGTTTGGTTGGTAAATTGCTAGATTCTATTGGTCCGGAGGCTTGTATGAAGGGAAAAGCTGTGATTGAGTTGTGAGTTTGGCCGTTAGAGCAAGGTAAGTGTCGTGGTTAACCTTGGCTTGAGGGATTAGGTATTATTTGCCTATTTGCTACGTGTTTGGATGTTGAGTACAACATATAGGTGAGGTGACGAGCACCTATGCGTTGTTATCGAGTCATAGCATGCAAGTGAGTCTTATTCTTGTAACTATTGTATTCTTTGATCATATTGTTCATGCTTAGACTAGTTATTCGTTATGTTGAGCAACTCTTATCATGTTTTACGGAATTTGGTATTGATTGAGTATTGACTCAAAGTTGAGGTTGGTATTGTGGAACTAAATGTTGATGTAAGACTGGTTCTTGATATTTCTATCTCTCTGTTGTTATTGTTCATTGTTTTGGTGAGGGGGAGTGTCACAGCACGAAGGGTGATGCCGTGCAATGTTTTGTGAGTGAGAGTTAATGCACGAAGGGTGATGTCGTGCCATGATATGTGAGTGTTAATGCTGGAAGGGTGATGCCATGCCGTTTCTTTTGTTTATATGGTGAGGATGAGAGTTAATGCACGAAGGGTGATGTCGTGCCGTTTCTGTTAATTATTATGGTGAGGTTGAGAGTAAAAGCACGAAGGGTGATGCCATGAACTTGTCTTTACTATGTTTAATACTTTCATTGGTGCGAGGCATATTGTCTGTTGTGGTTTATTTACTGTTACTGTTTTATTTATTTTGTACTCCCTCAGCATGTTTCCCCTCCCGTTATTATCTGTTCAACATCTATTAGTTGTTATTGTGCTCGTATATTGTTTAACTGCATAGGTTTATGAATGTGTCTTATCTTAGCCGCGTCACTACTTCGTCGAGGTTAGACTCGACACTTACCAATACATGGGGTCGATTGTACTGATATTGCACTCTGCACTTTCTGTGCAGATTTTGGTACCGGACCGAGTTGACCCTGAGTGTAGCAGCTAGCTTGATCTGTCTGGAGACCCAAGGTAGTCCTGTTGGCGTCCGCAGGCCCTGGCGTCCCCTTCTATGCATTTCCTTTACTGTTTCATTTGTATCGATAATAGTTGTATTTCCTTCAGACACCCTACTTGTAGCTAAATCTTAGTAGTTTGTGGATTGTGATACCAGATTCTGGGTAGTTGTGTATATGTATTAAAGTTGTTATGGATCTCCGCGCTTTTGTTTTTACCTTGTTGTGGCTTATTTGATGTTTATCAGTGAAAAACTTAAGAATTTGGCTTAATTATCTCTATCGTTGGCTTGCCTAGCAAGTGAAATGTTAGGTGCCATCACGGTCCCGACGGTGGGAATTCCGGGTCATGACAAGTTGGTATCAGAGCACTAGGTTGCCTAGGTCTCACAATTCACGAACAGGCTTAGTCGAGTCTGGGGAATCGGCACGGAAACGTCTGTACTTATCTCCTAGAGGCTACACAGTTTAGGAACAATTTCACTTCTATTCTTCTCTGCTGTGCAATTTTGTTCTCTCCATGCTATTTAATCTCTTCTATTTGTCCTTCGCAGATGGCGAGAATACATACCGCGTCTTCAACTGAGCAGTAACCAAAGCCCCAAGTGGCAGCTCATACGAAGGGCAGAGGTCGAGGCAGGGGCAGAGCTCAGCCCCGAGCTCGAGCAACAGCACCAGCAGTGGGGCCTCAAGTTGAGTTTGACGAGGAGGTTCTGGCCCAGACTGTTCTAGGAGGACCAGCTCAAGTCCCGAAGGGGTTCATTGCCACCCCATTGCTTCAGGATGCCTTGGTCTGTTTAGTGGGCCTTATAGAGTGTGTAGCCTAGACTAGCACATTCCCTATGGCACCAGCCATCTCCTAGGCTGGGGGAGGAGCACAAACTCCCGCCACTCACACTTCAGAGCTGATGGCTCCCCAGTTTCAAATTCCAGCAGCCCAGCTAGTTGGGGTAGTTCAGACGGGTTCCGCCAAGAGACAGTGGAGGGATTATATGTTGACCAGACCAGCTGGGTCGCCTGCTCCTACTTGGGACTAGTTCTCTCAGCTATTCATCGAGAAGTTCCTTCCTATCACTCAGAGAGAGGACTATCGGTGGCAGTTCGAGCGTCTTCAGTAGAGCTCTATGTTTGTTACTTAGTATGAGACTCGATTTGTGGACCTGGTGCGTCATGCTATTTTTTGCTTCCAATCGAGAGAGAGAGGGTGAGGAGCTTTATTGAGGGACTTGCTCAGCCTACCAAGTTGTAGATGGCTAAGGAGACTGGGAGAGAGATTTCTTTTCAGACGGCTACCAATATTGCCATGCGAGTAGAGATGGTTTTAGCTCAAGGGAGTGGTCGGGGATATGCAAGAGACCTCGTCATTCTGGTGGGTTCAGTGGTGCCTCATCTAGATGCAGGGGTACTTTTGGTAGAGGCCATCCTCCCTGACCATTTCATTCAACACTCCAGGCTTCTCACGGTGCTTCAGGTGGTCGTGGCCCTTATATGCATTATTCTGATCAGCTTGCCTACAGTGCACAACCAGCTCCTATTAGTGCACCTCAGCTCCAAAGTTTTCAGGGTGGTTATTCAGGCTGACAGGGTCAGTTTCAGTGTCAGCAGTCTTAGCAGCCGAGGTCTTGTTATACTTGTGGCGATCTGAGGCATATTGCTAGATTTTGCCCTCGAGCATCAAACAGTTCCCAGCATCAGGGTTCTCGTGCCATGGTTCCGGCACCAAGTGCTTCACCACCCACCCAGCCAGCTAGAGGTAGGGGTCAGATAGCTAGAGGTGCAGGTCAGGTCGCTAGTGGTGGAGGCCAGCCAGCCAGGGCCCGTCCTCGAGATGTAGTTGAGAGTGGTGGGGCCCAGCTCGGATGCTACACTTTTCCAGCTAGGCCACAGGCTGAGTCATCTGACGTGGTTATCACAGGTACGGTTTCAACTTGCAGTAGAGATGCCTCAGTTCTATTTGATCCGGGTTCTACTTATTCATATGTGTTATCCTATTTTGCTTCATATTTGATTGTGCCTCATGATTCTTTGAGTGATCCTATGTATGTGTCCATACCCGTGAGTGATACTATTGTCGCAAATCATGTTTATCGTTCATGTGTGGTTACCATTGGGAGTCTTGAGTCTCGTGTAGATCTCCTACTTCTCGATATGGTCGACTTTGATGTCATTTTGGGTATGGATTGGCTGTCATTTTATCATGCTATATTGGATTTTCATGCCAAGACGGTGATCTTAGACTTGCCGGGGTTGCCTCAACTAGATTGGAAAGGGACTCCTGGCCATTCTACCAGCAGGGTTATCTCTTATGTGAAGGCTTAACATATGATCGATAAGAGGTGTCTAGCTTATTTGGTTTATGTCCGCGATTCTAGTGCGGATGTTCCTTCTATGGATTTTGTGCCCATTGTTCGTGAGTTTCCTGAGGTTCTTCCTGCAGATCTGCCGGGATGCAATCCGATAGAGATATTGAGTTCGGTATCGATTTGGCTCTGGGCACTGAGCCCATTTCTATTCCGCCATACCGTATGGCTTCGCTAGAGTCAAAAGAATGGAAGGAGCAGTTGCAAGATTTGCTTGATAAGGGCTTCATTAGACTGAGTGTCTCGCCCTAGGATGCGCCCGTGTTGTTTGTGAAGAAGAAGGATGGATCGATGAGGATGTACATAGTTTATCGGCAATTGAACAAGGTCACCATCAAGAACAAGTATCCATTGCCAAGGATTGATGACTTATTTGATCAGCTTCAGGGTGCCAAGGTGTTTTCAAAGATCGATTTGAGGTCTAGCTACCATCAGTTGAGGATTAGGGCATTCGATGTCCCTAAGACGGCTTTTCAGACTCGCTTTGAGCAATATGAGTTTCTAGTGATGTCATTTGGGCTGACAAATGTCCCAGTGGCATTTATGGATTTGATGAACCGGGTGTTCAAACCTACTTGGATTCTTTTGTGATTGTGTTTATTGATGATATCTTGATCTACTCCCGCAGCCGAGAGGAACATGAGCAACAACTTTGGATCATTCTTCAGACTCTGAGAGACAGCTAGTTATATGCTAAATTTTCAAAATGCGAGTTTTGGCTGAGCTCGATCGTAATCTTAGGGCACGTTGAAGAATTAGGGCTTGGAATTTTGGACCTTTGATTTGGGATTTGAAGGGTCATTTGTGGACGGATTTTGATGTTTTTTGTATGTATGAACTCGTGGGGAGATAAGGAACCTATTGGTGTAAAAATTTCTGAGTTTTGAGAAGTGGGCCCGGGGCTCGGGTTTTGCTAATTTTGGGATTTTTGGTATTTTTCGATTGTTTTCGCTTGGGCTTTGTTCCCTTAGCATATTGTGACGTATTCGTTCTGATTTTTGGATAGATTCGATGCACGTGGAGGCCAATTCAAAGGGCAAAGGCGTCGCGATCTGGAGATTTAGCCGGTTCGAGGTGAGTAATTATTGTAAATGATGTTCTGAGGGTTTGAAACCCCGGATTGCACATCGTAGTGCTATATTGAGGTGAGGCACACACTTAATGGCAAGCGTGGGGTCGTGCACTATTGGGGATTGTGACTTGGTCCGTCCTGATTGATGATTTTATCGTGTATTTGATTGAAATCTATTTGCTATCATCATTACCTGGGCTGTATGCCATATTTGGGCTCCGTACCAATTATTTGAACCCTTCGGGGATTGTTGTTGATGTTTCCTCGCTTTTTTGACTTTATACTTGAACTCAGTCATGTTATATCCTCTGTTCTCAAAACTCAGCCATGTTTACTCCATTTTAATACTCAAATGATTTTTGAATGACGTTTTGGGCTGAGAAATACTATTTTACTGTTGCCCGAGAGGCTTATGTGATTTTTGGGTCGGGCTGCACGCCGCAGAGGTGATACATATCTTTTGGGTCGGGCTGCACGCCGCAGCGGTGATACACTGATTTTGATTATGAGGCCGATGGCCTGAGATTGTACGCCACGAGGTGGCTTGATATTGATATGAGGCTGAGAGCCTGTTAATGATGCCACGAGATGGCTTGTTATTGCGCTTGGGCCATAGGGGGCCCCTCCACGAGTCTGCACACCCCCAGTGAGCGCGGGTACCCAGTATGATGTGAATTATATCCCGAGGGGCTGGTATTGTTCTCTGCGATTGCCCGAGGGGCTGGTACTGTTCTGAGATATTGCCCGAGGGGCGGATTTGTTGACATTGTGCCCGAGGGGTGAACCTTATGTGCTTATCTTTCTTATTTGCCTGTCATTTACCTGTTTAATTGTATATTTGTGCCCGAGGGTCGAATTTCTGTGCATATCTGCACTAGCTGTTCTGCTTTCATTTGCCTAACTGTTGAAAAAGTTATTTTCAATGAAGTTTAAACTGAGCTAGGATGTTTTAAGGGATTTTACAGCTTCATTGCTTTCTACTGGTTTTTAATCTGCTTCTATACAGCATGTTGATGCTCTTTTCCTGATTTCTTATCACTCAGTCTTTATTTATGATTATTACTCACCGAGTTGGCAGTACTCATTTTACTCCCTGCACCTTGTGTGCAGATTCAGGTATTTCAGCACCCGGTAGTGGGTATTGGCTGAGCTGAGGCAGAGTCACCGGACTTTAGCAAGGTAGCAGCCAGCGTTCGCAGCACTGCTTTTCTCCCTATTTATTCAATTAGTCTGTACTAAGTACACTTCAGACTTCATCAGTTGTATTTAGACCTTTGTAGATGCTCATGACTTGTGACACCCCGGTTTGGGCTGTGTTTGGGTTGTACTTCCGCATTGTGATGATATTATATGCCGTGTAGTATAATTAAGTCATGTTATAGCCTGTTGTATTGCTGTTTAGCTGTTTAACTTCTAACTGGAAATGTGTCGGCTGGCCTTGTCTTCACGAGAGGCGCCATCACGACCAGGTCTGGGTTTAGGGTCGTGTCAAGTTGGTATCAGAGCCTAGGTTACATAGGTCTCACGAGTCATGAGCAGGTTTAGTAGAGTATCGCGGATCGGTACGAAGACGTTTTGTGCTTATCCTCGGGAGGCTGCAGAACCTTTAGGAAAAACTCCACATTCTTTAATTCTTATCGTGCGTCCTTGATTCAGCTTGAAATTTAACTCTTTGAATTCCTTCCATGCATTCGTATGCGCACATGAGCGCTCAGTATCGGATGCGCATTGATGGCTTGTGATTCCCTGATCGAGGGGCGTGATGTGATCTCTATGTGCTGATGTTGGGCCAGACTGGAGGACTCGAGGACGGATTTTTGCCTATTGCTTGAGCACCGAGGTGCTGATTGTGTGAGCATGTGTTTCTGGATCTATATGTTCTGTTGTGTCCCTATTAAGGGGAGTTATGACTGGATAGTTACGTGATGAGGGTGATGTGACTGCGAGATGTATTCGTATGATTGGAAGCGACGAGAAGGGTCTGCTGGAGGATAGATGATCTATTAGGTGTTTGATTTTCCATTGTGATTGGATGTATAGCCCCGAGTTATGGGTGTGTGAAGAATCTTTTCATGTTTCCTAGTTGGGAGTAAATTAAATCTCATGTTACGGTATGAGTTCAGACTCGGGAAGACTAGGTGACTGCGTAATGGTTATGACAGTGGAAGGTATATATATAAACGTTAGTTTAATGCAAAGCAGGTGGGTTATCTCCTGCGAAGTGTTCTGAGGTTGTGTGATCCTTATGTTGTTAGTTGGAAGATCTCAATTACAAGTGAAATATGTGTGTTGTAATGTGAATTTGAGCTGCTTAAGAAAGTAGGTTTAATTGTTACGTGAGCAAATGCGAGAGTTGTAGAAGATATGAAGTACCATATGGTCCGGGTTCCACGAGCTTATGAAGGATTGAGTTAATCTCACTGTGGTATTATGGCAGCAATTAAGTATATGCGTTATGGGTTATTGTGTGTGTTTTGATCTATGGCTTCGAGCCAAGTGGGGGAGTTTGCTATTGATTAGCTGATTGCGCGATTGTGTGCTATGTTGGTTCCAGTTTGAGGCGTGCTGGTGAATCAGTTATGGTTTGCGGAGATTGAGCCCGAGGATGGCTCGAGTAAAGGAAGAATTTTTGACTAGGGTAAGGTTATATCATGCTTCATAGGTGTTGAGAATCACGGAATGTCTTGAGTTGTAGTTGATGAAGAACGCTCGGTGCATAAGAAAGCAAAGCGGCTTGGTTGCATCAAGGTAAGGTTATATGCTGCAGTGTCAGAAGTGCTAATGAGGCGCAGGTTGTTCGGTCCTTTTGATCGGGCTAATTGCAGTTTGGGTAGATTGGATGACTATAGAGAATAGTTCTAATGCGTTCTGGATTTTACATGTACCAAGTGGAAATTTGCAAGTTGTATTTATGTCTAGAAATTGATGTTTTCAGTGGAAGATGGCAAGACTTGTGGTATTTTCTATATTAATTATGGGATTCTACATATCAGTATCGGGAAGGTGAAGGTAATGGCTTTAGATTCGCAGTAAGTCCTTTCAGGGTAGGTATCTTGAATGTGGTGCTTTTGGGAATATTTAAAAGAGTATTCAGTGGGTTATGAGCCTTAGGCTGTGTGGTATTATGCGTGGGTCTCGCGTGGTGAGTTTGGGTTGAGAAAATGTGATGTTATAGCAAGAAGGAGTATCAATTGAAGGTAAATCAAAAGGGAGCTCGGATAGATGGGATAGCTTGGTAGTAGGCCAGATCGGTATAGTAAGGATATGATTAGTCCTTCAGGTATTTCGCGGCAATGCTCTTGGGTTTTAGTGGCCTGCGTAGGTGGGTTGAGCTAGGAGGAATTCAGTCCTGACAGGCTTGTTTGTGCAAAGGGGAGTCGGAGAGTTCTTGTTGCTTTCTACCGTGGCTAGAGATGTATGTTTTCTGATGGCATGAGGAGCAGGGGATGTGTAGTGATTTTCTTTTGAACGGGATCAATGGAAAGTTCATGGTTGGTTGAGTACGTAGATGTTTGTGGTTCGAGAGGGATATGAAGTTCTCATGTTATTTTAGGATGGATTGGTATATGCGGTATGTGTGGAGGTTGAGATTTGCATGTGTAAGGTTGCGGTTCAGTTCTGAACGGAAGGCTATAAATTCTCAAGCAGCACGGGCGGTTTCAGATAATTGGAGAGGTGTCTTCAGATGATTAAGCAAATGGTATTGCTAGTTGGAAGTAATTTGACGAGGGTATATATTTCAGAAAAAGGCAATGTGATTAAATTGATAGTACTTCGGTAATACGGCGACACTTTCTTGTTAGATCGACTGCTGATATTCGAGTTTGCTTGGAGGCACAGAAGAATGTTAGAGTATCTCTCGTGGAGTGACTGGATATTAGAGATGTGGTATGTGCTCGAACGGTGGAATTGGAATCGGATATGTGATTCGTGTGCTATATGGAGTTGGAGACTGGGAGTTCTCATATTCAGGCTATATTGTGGTTGTGGGTCGTGTGTATCGGCACTGTGTAGTGTCTATCGAGGTCTGGAGACCCGAGCGGATCTTTTGTACTTGGTATGTTAGATTTTGGATGTGATATTGGGTTCAGACTGGTTGTCTCCACGTTGTGTTATTCTGGACTATTGTGCTAAGGCGGCGCTGTTGGCTGTGCCGGGAATGCCACGGACTGAGTGGCGAGGTTCGACGGATTATGTCCTTAGTAGAGTGGTTTTATATTCTGAAGGCCCAGCGGATGGCTGGAAAGGACTATTTTTCTTATTTTGGGCTCTCGTGATGGATGTCAGTGTAGAGGCTCCTCATATTGATTCAGTTCCGGTGGTGAGGGACTTTTCGGATGTGTTTCATGTGGCAGGGCATGTCACCTGGCAAGGTAGTTGATTTCGGTATTGATTTGATGCCGGGCACCGTATCGTATGGCACCGGCAGAGTTAAAGGATTTGAAGGAGCAGCTTCAGGATTTCCTTGATAAGGAGTTCGTTGGCAGGCCAATGTGGATGTGTGTTCTAACTTGAGTCGACTTGGTTGGCTCCGAGTTGTATTGCTGAGGGATGTGTGATTCGATCGTGATTGAGCCTATTAGTGTTCTGAGTAGATATATGAGTTACCTTTTCTGTGTTGTGAGGCGTTATGATTTGTTGGGTATAGGCACAGATGGTGCGGTTCCATTGGGGGTTTCTTAGTGGAAGTCGAGCGGGAAAGAGTATTGGATATTGCTCGGCGGATGGCGTATTGGTATATCCTTTTGGGTTGAGTAGTTTTATGTAATTGCTTCACTGTGGTCATGATGATTTGCTTTGGTTCTAGACATCAATTGTGCGTGGCTATCAATTTCGAGCAGAGTGACTTGAGGTGTTTCATGTGGAGCAGTATTTGGATAGGATCACGCATTGCAGCGAAGTTATGTGGAGATATGACCTTGCGGGTTAGATTCGTGTGTTTTATTTTTACGATGTGAGTCGGGTTCTCAGCTTTGTGTTGTGGTAGTACTCGTGAGCTTGAGGTACAACTCTTTCATTTGGGTCATTATTATGAGTTGAGTATGTTCGGGTTGTCTCTTATTGGTGCGCGGATTGTGCAAGTTACGGCTTTAGTCTGCATTGAGGTGTCATGTCACCAGAGTGGTTATGTGTGATTTGATGAGATCGTTGGGATCATTAATGAATACGAGCGGATTCAATTTTAGCAGGTTGGAAGGATAAATATCGAGGGTTGGCTCAGAAATTTGCTATGGTCTTTGCCAAAGGAGAAATGGCTTCATGAATGGGTGATCCAAGAAATAGTTATGGCTTACTGTGTGTTTTAGTTATCATTGGCAGTATATGAACGTGTTGGGATGAGACTTTAGTTGATAAGAGGTTTTCTATCGGTATTCGATTGATGTGTGCAGCTGCTGTGATTAGAAGTTATTGCTACAAGTGTTTGAGTTATGTAGTTTATCATTTAATTGCACCTGATGTTGCAGGTATGGGTTATTACAGCTGGTTCGGGCTTATTCCGAGTATAGATGTGAGATTCTGATCTTGTGGATGATTTCAAGAGTGAAAATGTGGCTCTAAGGTTTATGGGCTAGGTTGGATGGTGAAATTTCAATTGCATTGTGTTATCGGACCTATATGAGATAGGGTGACGTGGGATCACCCCCGGGTATATGTATGGTAAGGTTATTCAGCGACTGGTTGGCTTTTGGAACAACTCTGGGCACGTTCGAGGACAAACGTTTGTTTAAGTTGGGGAGGATGTGACGACCCGGCCAGTCGTCTCATGAGTTACCGCTCCGTTTCCCCCATTTCTGCTTTTTTATGTTTTGTTTATCTGTGTTTTGAGGTATCGGGTTGGTTGGATTGAATCCGGTTTGGTTTGGAGAGGTTTGAGACACTTAGTCTCCTTTAAGAAGGCTTAAGTTGGAAAAGTCAACCGGATGTTGACTTATGTGTTAGAGGGCTCGGATGTGAGTTCCGATGGTTCGGTTAGCTTCGGGAGGTGATTTATGACTTAGGAGTGTGATCGGAATGGGTTTCGGAGGTCCGGAGTAGAATTAGGCTTGAATTGGCGAAGTTGATATTTTGGCGATTTCCGGTTGGTAGGTGAGATTTTGATCCGGGGGTCGGAATGGAATTCCGAGAGTTGGAGTAGCTTCATTGTGTCATTTGGGATGTGTGTGCAAAATTTCAGGTCATTCGGACGTGGTTTGGTTGGGTTTTTGATCGAAAGCGTATTTCGGATGATTTTTAGAAACTTAGGCTGGAATTCGATGTGTTTTGGGTAATTTGATGTTGTTTGAGGTGTTTTGATGATTGGAGAAAGTTTGTATAAGGTTTTAAGATGTGTCGGTGCCTTTGGTTGAGGTCCCGGGGGCCTCGCGTGAGTTTCGGATGGTCATTCGGAACATTTTTGGAGTCTGGAAGTTGCAGAAATTTAAGGTTCAGTGTTGCAGAGATTTATCTCTTCGCGTTAGCGAGAGGAGCCTCCCGTTCACGAAGAAGGAATTGAGGAAAGCCAGGATTTAGCCTTCACGTTCGCGAGATAGGCTTCGCGTTCGCGGAAGGCTGGGATGCAATGCATCACGTTAGCGAGAGGGTATCCGCGATCGCGTAGAGTAATTTGGGATCGAGGTTCTTTTGTTCATCGCGTTCGCGTAAGGTGTGTTGCGTTCGCGTAGAGTAAAATTTGGTCAATGCGAGTTTGTGCTTCGCGAACGCGAGAGTTTGACCGCGTTCGCGAAGAAGGGAAGTCAGACCTGGGCAGAATGTTTTTAAGTCGTCTTGTCCGCGATTTTGGGTCTATTTTCACCCATAGATGATCATTTCGATAGATTTTTGAAGGTGATTAAAGAGGGTTTCAAGGGGAAACGACTTGGGTATGATTTTTGGACTTAAAACTCGATTCTATTGTGAAATCTACCTAGAAAATCATGGAAACTTAAGTTAAAAATGGAAGAATTAGGGCTTGGAATTTCGGACATTTGATTTGGGATTTGAAGGGTCATTTGTGGACGGATTTTGATGTTTTTGATATGTATGAACTCGTGGTGAGATAAGGAACCTATTAGTGTAAAAATTTCTGAGTTTCGAGAAGTGGGCCCGGGGCTCGGGTTTTGCTAATTTCGGGATTTTTTGTATTTTTCGATTGTTTTCGCTTGGGCTTTGTTCCCTTAGCATATTGTGACGTATTCGTTCTGATTTTTGGATAGATTCGACGCACGTGGAGGCCAATTCGAAGGGCAAAGGCGTCGCGAGCTAGAGATTTAGCCGGTTTGAGGTGAGTAATTATTGTAAATGATGTTCTGAGGGTTTGAAACCCCGGATTGCACATCGCAGTGCTATATTGAGGTGAGGCACACGCTTAATGGCGAGCGTGGGGTCGTGCACTATTGGGGATTGTGACTTGGTCCGTCCCGATTGATGATTTTATCGTGTATTTGATTGAAATCTATTTGTTATCATCATTACTTGGGCTGTATGCCATATTTGGGCTCCGTACCAAATATTTGAACCCTTCGGGGATTGTTGTTGATGTTTCCTCGTTGTTTTGACTTTATACTTGAACTCAGTCATGTTATTTCCTCTATTTTCAAAACTCAGCCATGTTTACTCTGTTTTAATACTCAAATGATTTTTGAATGATGTTTTGGGCTAAGAAATCATTTTACTGTTGCCNCAGATGGTTGTGCTTCGCGTTCGCACAAAGCTTCTCGCATTCGCGTATAAGGAATAGGGGTCCAGTCTATATTGGTCTTCGCGTTCGCATGAGCGATGTCGCGTTCGCGTAGGAGAGGAAGGCTGAAGCATCGCGTTCGCGGGTTGAGTCTCGCGTTCGCATAGGGTTAATTTTGGAAACTTAAAAGATGTGCTTCGCGTTCGTGAGGCAGTGGTCGCGAACGCGATGAAGGAATTCCAGAACTGGGCAGAAAGTTATAAACATTTCATCCGCGATTTTTAGTCATTTTTCCTCCATAGCTGAGCATTTTGAGAGCTTTTTGAAGGTGATTAAAGAGGGATTCAAGGAGAATTGATTGGAGGTAAGATTTTTGAACCTAAAACGTGATTTTATTGTGAAATATACCTAGAAATTCATGGAACTTAAGCTAAAATGGAAGAAACTAGGGCTTGGGATTTTGAAATTTGATTTAGGGATTTGAAGGACCATTTGAGGTCGGATTTGAGAGCTTTTGGTATGTATGAACTCGTGAGGAGATAAGGAACCCGTTGATGTAAAAATTTCTGAGTTTCGAGAAGTGGGTCCGGGGCTCGGGTTTTGCTAATTTCGGGATTTTCGATATTTTTCGATTGTTTTCGCTTGGGCTTTGTTCCCTTAGCATATTGTGACGTATTCGTTCTGATTTTTGGATAGATTCGACGCACGTGGAGGCCAATTCGAAGGGCAAAGGCGTCGCGAGCTAGAGATTTAGCCGGTTTGAGGTGAGTAATTATTGTAAATGATGTTCTGAGGGTTTGAAACCCCGGATTGCACATCGCAGTGCTATATTGAGGTGAGGCACACGCTTAATGGCGAGCGTGGGGTCGTGCACTATTGGGGATTGTGACTTGGTCCGTCCCGATTGATGATTTTATCGTGTATTTGATTGAAATCTATTTGTTATCATCATTACTTGGGCTGTATGCCATATTTGGGCTCCGTACCAAATATTTGAACCCTTCGGGGATTGTTGTTGATGTTTCCTCGTTGTTTTGACTTTATACTTGAACTCAGTCATGTTATTTCCTCTATTTTCAAAACTCAGCCATGTTTACTCTGTTTTAATACTCAAATGATTTTTGAATGATGTTTTGGGCTAAGAAATACTATTTTACTGTTGCCCGAGAGGCTTATGTGATTTTTGACTGAGTAAGGCCGAGGGCGTGTGTTGTGAGGATATCTTTTGGGTCGGGCTGCATGCCGCAGCGGTGATACATATCTTTTTGGTCGGGCTGAACGCCGCAGCGGTGATACACTGATTTTGATTATGAGGCCGAGGGCCTGAGATTGTACGCCACGAGGTGGCTTGATATTGATATGAGGCCGAGAGCCTGTTTACGATGCCACGAGATGGATTGCTATTGCGCTTGGGCCTTAAGGGGCCCCTCCAGGAGTCTGCCCACCCCAGTGAGCGTGGGTACCCAGTATGATGTGAGTTATAGCCCGAGGGGCTGGTATTGTTCTCTGTAATTGCCCGAGGGGCTGGTACTGTTCTGAGATATTGCCCGCGGGGCGGATTTGTTGACATTGTGCCCGAGGGCGAACCTTATGTGCTTATCTTTCTTATTTGCCTGTCATTTACCTGTTTAATTGTGTATTTGTGCCCGAGGGGCGGATTTTTGTGCCTATCTGCACTAGTTGTTCTGCTTTCATTTGCGTAACTATTGAAAAAGTTATTTTCAAAGAAGTTTAAACTGAGCTAAGATGTTTTAAGGGATTTTACAGCTTCATTGCTTTCTACTGGTTTTTGAAACTGCTTCTATACAACATGTTGATGCTCTTTTCGTGATTTTGTTATCACTCAGTCTTTATTTATGATTATTACTCACTGAGTTGGCAGTACTCATTTTACTCCCTACACCTTGTGTGCAGATTCAGGTATTTCAGCACCCGGTAGCGGGAATTGGCTGAGCTGAGGCAGAGTCACCGGAGTATAGCAAGGTAGTTGCCAGCGTACGCAGCACTGCTTTTCTCCCTCTTTATTCTATTAGTCTGTACTTAGTACACTTCAGACTTCGTCAGCTGTATTTAGACCTTAGTAGATGCTCATGACTAGTGACACCCCGGTTTGGGCTGTGTTTGGGTTGTACTTCCGCATTGTGATGATATTATCTGTTATGTGGTATTATTAAATCATGTTATAGCCTGTTGTATTGCTGTTTAGCTGTTTAACTTCGAATTGGAAATGTGTCGGCTGGCCTTGTCTTCATGAGAGGCGCCATCACGACCAGGTCTGGGTTTAGGGTCGTGACACTACGCCTCCTTCGTGAACGCGGAAGCACCATCGCGTTCACAAAGCACAAATTGCCTCTGACCTAAATCCCTTCTACGCGACGTGATCAACCACTCGCAAGTGCGAACATTTACTAATCCCTCTCATCGCGAACGCGACCGCACCCCGCGAACGCGTTGACCAAATGAGTGGGGTCCCCAATTGCCTCTTCTATTCATCGCGAACGCAACCGCACCCCACGAACGCGTAGACCAAATGAATGGGGTCCCAGTTGCCTCTTACTTCATCGCGAATGCGTTCCCTATCTCGCGTCCGCAATACACTCTGCTCCCAAACCTTTAGGAACGTGACCTCTTCTTCGCGAACGCGAAGAAAAAATCCTCCTCAGCCTCCAGGTACAATTCGCGAATGCGAGACTTGCCTCACGAACGTGTAAAAGGAAACCTGCAACAACAATAACCAACAGATATCGGCTATCACTCAAAGGCCAAAAATGATCTGTTAACCACCCAAAACTCACTCGAGGCCCTCGGGACCTCAACCAAGCATACCAACAAGTCCCAAAACATCATACAAACTTAGTCGAATCCTCAAACCACCTCAATTAACATCAAAAACACGAATTACACACGGATTCAAGCCTAATGAGCTTTGAAATTTCCAAATTCTACAAACGGCATCCAAACATATCACATCATGTCCGATTGACCTCAAATTTTGCACACAAGTCATAAATGATACCACGGACCTAGTCCAATTTTCAGAAATCTAATCCAACTCCAATATCAAAAAGTCCATTCCCGACCAAACTTTCCAATTTTCCAACTTTCGGCATTTCAAGCCTAACTCTACTACGGACCTCCAAAACACAATCTGGACGCGCTCCTAAGTCCAGAATTACCTAACAGATCTAACGGAACCATCAAAATTCAAATCTGAGGTCGTTTACACATATGTCAACATCCGATCAACTTTTCCAACTTAAGCTTTCGAATAAGAGACTAAGAGTTTTAGTTCACACTAAATTTTCTCCGGACCCGAACCAAACAACCCGGTAAGTCATAATACAGCTGTAGTGCACAAACGGAGCAGAAAATAGGGGAACGAGGCTACAACTCTCGAAACGACCGGCCGGGTCGTTACACAGAGTCTTGTGGATCAGTACTGAGATGTTTGTACTTATCTTCGAGAGGCTACAAGATTGTTAAGAAGTGTTGACGGTCAATTTTGATCCACCCTTTTAAAATTAATTTATTTATACTTAATAATTTACAATAAATATTTAGAAAATATTTTCTATCAATAAATATCAATTTTATAAAATTGATTAAGTGTTAGTTTTGAAATTAATAACCTAGTACTAACATTATGTAATTATAAATATACTTACTACTTTTTATATCACTGAGGCAATTTCTAAAATACACCATCTAGGCTTTATAATTAATTTATCAATTATTTGTCAAATTCTGATTAATTAGATTATTATGTTCAAAATTAGTGTTATAATTTAGAAGATAAAGTATTTTATAAATAATTAATTATAATAATTAGGTGAATGTTTGGTAATTATGATTTTACTATATTTCATTGAAAATAATTAAGTTTATTTAAATTAATTTTAAAAGGGTTAGAAGACCAAAAGACTACAATTTCAAATCTCCAATTAAATACAAGATGGCCATGTTTTAAACTAATTTTGGCCCAATACCAAGCCCAATCCGGAAAAGCACTCAGTCCAAAGATCCTCTAATCCAAGTTTGCAATCCTGTCCACTTTATTTAAACCAATAATAGCACGCCACATCACTCTCTAATCCCACTCACAAAAACAAACACAAACGATCTGAGTCGTTGATCCGAACCATGGACGGTCTACAATCGTCCATTTTTTCTCTTTTAATTTTGACATGTTATCAGATATTATCTCAGCCGTTGGATCACAAAGACATAGTGGTTCCCATATTTTCCCCAAGTTGATTTCTTTAAACACATAAAGCCTCGATTTATCCGGGTCGTTGATCAAATTATCAAACAGGCCATATTCCATCTCTCAATCATAACCCTCAAGGACCAACCCCAATCACCTAACCTAAAATTATTTCTTCTTTGACCCCGCCGCCCTTCTTTCCCTTTTCTCACTCACTTCTCTAAATCTCACAGACAAGGTCAACAAAGAAATCTTGCACAAATTCGTCCAAGTCTTCAAATCAACTAGATATTCACACCTTCTGTGCCTCATATATGTGATTCCCGTCGATACATTCCCCGTCTCGTCGCTTTACCTTAAAACCCCTTAAATCTGAACCCAAATCTTCAAAGACGAAACCTTAACTCACCATCGATCTTTCAAATCCATGGCATGCATGCTCATCCATTCTGTCTCTGTACTACGAAACTCATCACTTTCTTTCCACTTTCATCATTTAATCTTAAAGCCTTATTTGAAGAAGTCAGACCAAAAGGGTGAAACTTTAACTCGCCAGATCTCCCCCTCCGTCTTTTCAAATCAAAGCGAGCCTGAATACTAGCTAGCTTTAATGTTGATATTTGACATCCAGAGGTCAAATGCAATGACCTATGGGTATTAGGGTTTTGACCATTGGTCTCTTGCACCTCAACGGTTAGCTTTCCTCCTCTCAGGTAAAATCCCTAAAAATTTCCCATCCGTCTCTCTGATTTTCACTCGCCTATGCTTGCATCATCTGGTAGTCGTCATCTTCCACTATTGAATTTGAAATCTACTAAAATCATAAGCCACTAATGGCACTATAAAAAGGGCTTTCAATGCTCTCACCAACCCGATCGAACACCACAAGAAATCACGAAATTACTTAGAAAAAATCTCGTTTTTAGTTCTGAGTAAAATTGAGCTAAGGTTCTAATTAGTTTCTGGTTCTCTCTGATTCTATGCATTTTATTGGTCGACTAAGTTCTTGATCCAATACAACTCAATAAGAACCTTTTGTTTAGTTTGCGCTCAAGGGGATGTCAGTATGCCTCCATTCTCTCTCTCTTAATTGCTTCATTTAGAATCATGATCGTGCTATTATTTTCTTGATTAACTGCTTAGTCTATCATATTTATTCAGCCTTTAATTACTTATTTTTGTGCACTATGACTTGTTAATGATCTATGATAAGCTATTGTGTTTATTTTGACTAAGTAGTTGTGTCACATTAATGACCCCATTTCCTATATTGAATAACCTATATGTTTAAGTTGTTTAACCCGATGATTTCTCAGGTCTGCCTAATGACCTCAGACCTTACTTTAACATTTTGTTATAATCTTCGTGCTGAAATTTGAGTTCTGTTAATATCTTGTTGCAACTTTCATGCTAATCATGTTGCATTCTGAGTTCTGTTAATGTCCGATTGCAACTTTTATAATCTTCATGTTGAATTTTGTGTTTTATTCCACTTAATGTTCTGTTATAAGTTCTCATGATTCATCATGTTGTATTCTCCTGAGTTATGTATTTAGGTTCTGCTATTGTCATCATGTTTAATATGCAGCACCCTTCTAAGTTCTGCTATCCTACCTAGGCTTTTCCGTTCATCATGCTATATTATTGAGTTCTATCATGCCATATTTGGGTTGTTATTACAATCTTCATGTTTAACATGATTTGTTCCTTTAGGTTCTATCATACTAGATTTGGGATGTTGTTAGATAACCTTAGCTAGGGTATATATGAAATACATAAAATAACCCTGCCTCACTAGGTTAAGGCTTATCAAACTTGAGTGCTCAAAAATGCTTTCATATATGTTTATTAGTCCTTAAGTATCTTTTGAATCCTCATTATGAATGCTTTACATCCATGTCTAACTGTTAGTTTATGAATAGTCCTACTGTGATTGATTCATATTTGAATGTCAGTAGCATTTTTCATGATCAGTCTATCTCATGTGAGTCATACTATAGTTCTTCCCTGTTGATTATTTTTGTAACTTGAATATAACTCCATCATGTTTATCTATCCAACCAAGCCTATGTAGCTGATTTAAGTCTGTTATGTGTAATGTTTCCCCTATCCTTAACTCCTCTAAAGATACAGACAACATGATTCTTCACTGTTTGGGACTGATCTTGTCTTGTGAAGTCATAATCTTGATTGAAATCTCTGTATATGTGGGAGATTGGTATGAACTTTTTCTTATCATTCATGACGTCACATTTTAAACATTGTTTTAAACTTATACTCAGTATTTTCTTTCTTCTGTATTCTAGATTGAATCTAGTTTAATGCAATAACCTGCTTGTGTCGTTCTCTAAATCTCTATTAATAATCTTAAGGGATTCAAGTAATGTCGTTAACCTAAGTGCATGCTCGTCTATGATCAATGTTAAGGCATTAGTCTCTGTATCCTAAAGCTGTTATAATTCCAAACTATTTGCCTTATTCCTCTATGAGATGTATCATTTCTGTTGTCTAATTTTCAGCAATAACAACATAAGTATTCCTGTTGCCATATGTGCCTAGAAGTTCTATTTTCAAAACATGTTCATATGTGTGCTTCACTTATATAATGCTGAAGAATATGGACTGTTCTATGTGTCTATTTCTGTGTTATTCTGTTAAGGAAAGTTGGCTCATGTGGTAGGAAATGTCATAGTGGGTGGTTTGCATTGAGAGGGCCTCATTGGCATTCAAACCTATTGGGAAGAATTAGTCGTTAGTGGTCAAAGGTATTTGAGAGTAGAGTTTAACTCTAGGTTGGGATGCTCTCCCCGGCACAAGCATTGCCCTGGGTTTTGAGACCCTTGGGAACTTTGAAGTGTCGGGGGATTTAAAGGCGATATCGTCCTTGAGTAGAACTCTCTCCTTAGCCTTTAATTCATTGACACTTATTACTCTCTTTAGGTTTGGTGTTTAACGGCAAGGAAAGTTATTCAATGTGGGTCATTCACTATACCCTACCTCCACATTAGCATGATTCTGTTAGCACTTAGTTACTGTTAGTAATCTTTTCTTTTGATCTTTGCTTTTTATGATTCCCTTAGCATTTAAAGACTGTCAATGATTTCTTTTAGTCTTTGATTGAGAATTTTATATTTGGATATGCATACAATACTGTTATTCTAATGACCTTCTCTTTTATTTGTTTGGGCATGTACAAATGATTTGGGCCTGTTGTGTTCTTTAAGAGCTCAGGCCCAAGTCCAGCTCTACTATGGACCAAGGGTCTGCCGTCCCTCATCATTTGTTACTGTTGGGCCTGCCTCTTGAGGCACAAACCTTACAGAATCACTTCTTTCCCTTCACCTCTTTACCTATTGCTTCGTCATTCCTCAGTTGCACTATGTCATTGCTCATTTTTGTTTTCTGTTGTTACATCTCATTATGTATGTGACAAGTATACATTAGATTGAATGATTATCCTTATCTTTTAATTCATAGAATGACTTAGGCAAGCCTAAAGAACTTAGGATTAAAAAGAAGCCTTAGTTAGCAATTAATATCATATCCGCTAATCATAAGCTGTTATTCATTTGTCATGCTTTACTAACTCTTTTCTTAAAGATTTTTCAAAGCCCAAAGGCTTAACAAAAGAACTTGTCCCTCTTTCAAAAATCAGAATTGTCGTGAATTTGATCTTGTTTGCCTTGAAAATGGTAATAACAATTAGATTTGATTTTGTGATTCTAAAAATATGTGATCTATTTTTATGCTAGTTGTTAGGCAATAGATGCTAAGTGAAGGATTAGAAAGTAAGATGATAGCTTGTAGACAATGTAATAATCAAACCGAATGGCTAGGAATTGAGGCCTCGAGCTTACGTATACGGGGCCTCGAGGTCGAGTCTGATGCCCGCCTAAGGGGTCAGTCGATGAAGGATTAACAGATAATAGGGCTGTGATTGCGGCTCTATATGAACAATAATGAGCAATAAATTAAGAACAATTAATGAAATATAATAAATGTAAATAACGTAATAAATATAAGTAATAGAACCGAATAGGGAGTATGTTTGAGTTATCGAGCAGAAAGAATGTTCTTGTATTGAATGAAATATGTTGTGTTTTTACTAATGACAAGGATCCCCTTTATAGATGAGGAGAATCCTAATACGGTACAAGTGCATTTATTACAAAGATATGAGGTTGGTACAGCTATTCTGAGCTAGCCTATAGGCAACGTCAGCTCTAGTAATGTCCTTGGGATCTTCTCGCTAGCCTGACATAACCGCTGCTTCATACTGCCTCGGGGCCGATCCTCGTAATCCTCTGGATCGAACTCCGAGCTGAACTTCAAGCCTTTCGGGGGCGGCCCATATGAGGTGCCCTAATGGTCATAAAGTCGAGCCATATGATTTTACCGTATACAAATAGTCCCCGCATTTCTTGGATTAGAATGATAAGAAACGACTTTGACACCGATCTCCTCGAGCCTCTTGTGATGATGTCATGCTTATGACGTTAGCTTTTGCGATAACTGAGGCAACCCATCGTTGCGTCTTTCATTCAATGCAGCGCCATTTTAAATCATCAAGGTCATGATATCACCGACGATCCGTCTCCCAAAAACATTGATTGCACCTGTCGATATGTTTCTCAAAAAGGGCATTGATTGCTCCATCGGTTACGTTCCCCAAAAAAGGCATTGATTGTCGTCGGTTATGCTGCCCTATTCATATTAATGGGGGCTTTCTTGAACCTAAACTTCATTCCATTGCTCTTCTACTCCTTTCTTCTTTTCATCCTTATCCAACTTTGTTTCCTATGTTTGAAAATTGTGGTCGTAAGGTCATATGGCAGTGTTTTCATCAGTTGTGCAATGACTCTTCCCCAAGGCTTTCCCCCACTGAGTGTGACAGCACTGGTTAGTTGTTGTTGTTGTTGTTGGCCCGAAATAATGAGAGAGAAATCTCAAATTATCCTCGCATTAAAGGATATACAGACTATGAACTTCTACTCATCTCTCTTAACTACCCGGTGCGGCGCATCACTCCTTTTGCTTTCCGTGGAGTGAGGGGGTGGCATCTACTAACTGTTGCATTTCGCACCGATGCGACGTCTCAAGAAGTGGCTCCACAATAGTGGCACTGGCAAGACCCATACTCGCCAAATTTTTCACCCAGCCACTTCTTCATCTTTTTCTGCTTCTTCGTCTTTTTCTGCTTCTTCTTCATCGTTTTATGCTTCTTCCTCATCCTTGAAGATGCCATTTGGAAGGTCGAGGTGTTGCCTTGAAGAAATGATTCTTGAAGGCATTGCTCCCGAGGATGTACCCCCGAGAGCAGACTAGACTTTGAGCTGTTACTTTCGCTTCTATGTTTCTGTGTAAGGACCCTTTGTGGGCTTTTGTAATCATGTGTAAGGTCCTTTCATGGGCTTTTTGTAATCAGCGTTTATTAATGCAAAGAAGTTTTTTCAGTTTGTCTCTGATTAATGTTGGATTTTCCTTTATTTGCATTTATGAAGAATCTGAGTGCATGAATCTACCGATCGTTGCGAATACCGGGCCCGGGTGTAGGTATTTCCTCGGCTCCTGATTGATTAGTACTATATCCTGTCGAGCCCTTTGTCATCCCTCGGGCTGAGCCCAAGTTGGATAGATACAAGCTTAGGCCGCCGGGACCACAGATTAAAAATAGGGCTTCGGATTAATAGAACGAAACCTAGCCTTTCAGACCCCGTCAATAGTCCTCGAGGGGGAACTCGCTCGGTCGCCGAGAATACGGATAGCCTTTAGGCTTTCGAAAGCAATCCCCGAGTGAGAGCTCACTCAAGCTCGGGCGACCTAAAAATTTGCTTTGAACTTAGAGGGAAAATAACCTTAAGGCGTTGCAGATAGATCCGGACGAGGGTTCGCCTGGGTTCGCATAGCCCCTGGATTAAAGTAACTAAGAGGACGTTTAACTAGACCCGAAGGCGAGAAATAGCCCTACGGTTTTATCAGTAGTTTTTGGGTAAAACTTGGCTCAGGCTCAGGTAGCTCGGGGGCTAGATGATCGGGTAAAAGACCCGCACTTATAATAGCAGAAATCCTCGAGGTAGGGTACCACCTCGAGGTCATGCCCATATGACTAGGTTTTTAGAACTTATCTTTTCTTTTTTGACAGAGGTCCTCGAGATCGGGTACCATCTCGAGGCTTGTAGTGATATCAATGGCTCCTTGTAGCCTATCTTCTTTTTTGACAAAGGTCCTCGAGATCAGGTACCATCTCGAGGCTTGTAATGACATCAATGGTTCCTTAGAGCCTATCTTTTTCTTGATAGAGGACCTCGAGATCGAGTACCATCTCGAGGCTTGTAATGATATCAGTGGATCCTTAGAGCCTATCCTCTTCTTGATAGAGATCCTCGAGATTTGGTACCATCTCGAGGCTTGTAACGATGTCAAGAGCTCCTTAGAGCCTATCTTCTTTTTGATAGAGGACCTCAAGATCAGGTACCATCTCGAGGCATGTATAGATATCAATGAATCCTTAGAGCCTATCTTCTTCATGATAGAGATCCTTGAGATCGGGTACAATTTCGAGGCTTGTAACGATGTCAAGGGCTCCATAGAGCCTATCATCCTTTTGATAGAGGTCCTCGGGATCGGGTACGATCTCGAAGCTTGTTGATGCGGGGTTTTTTGACCCACGAAATGCCGTACGACCGCATAAATTATATGAGATGGTTATAAAACGATTGAGGTGATCGTACCAGTACATCTTCCCAAAGTGATAATGGCTTAGCCAGTATTTTTAACTGGCCTTTGAGGCAGGCGGACAATCACCGCTTGCTTCTATATATAGGTTTGTCTTCTCTCCTTTGAGGACTCCGCTATCCTGAGTATATTATTCTTCTTCATAGAGTTATTCCCTCTACGTTAGGTTCTTCACTTCCTTTAATTAGGAATCCTTGCTCAGATTTCCGCTCCAATTCTCTAATTTTGCCATAGTTGTGGTTGCTACGCCAGGATTCGTTCGGCATGGAGAAGGAAGTTCCGCCTCTGATCCGTGCCTGGTTGGTGGCGCGTCGCCAGAGTCAGGCGAGCCGACCTTAGGAAATTTTGCTTCGAGGGGGAATTTTCCTACAGGAAAACCTCCCAATGTTCAGGGCCATTGGGAGTATGCTTCGAAGCTTACCTCTCTGATAGGAGAGGGGCATCTTGAGTTAGTGAGAAAAGATTGTGGATGGGGGGAGAAAGTAGTGCTGCAGGTACCTTCCTCGGAAGAGAGCATTATGGACCATGCCGAGGGGTTTCTGAACGTATACACGTACCCTTTTTACGCTGGGCCCCCTCGAGAGGGTTAAAAGAACCCTTAGGTTTATTGGACGACCCTGGGGCTCGTTGGGTTGGCCCGTAGGCTCTTAGCGTGTGGTCGGTACGACCTTTTGGTATAAGCCGGTGTTTAAGCTCTTATGCATTTGTTCTTAGGCATATTCATTTAACTATTTCAGGTTCAGTTTCCGAGTTGGGTTTCGACTCGAGCTTATTGACCCTTAAGTTTTTGAATTAAAAGCTGGCCCTTAGGCTCTTACGGATTGGACGGTACAACCTTTTACTTGGGCTGGCGTTAGTGGCTCTTAAGCCTTAGGTCGGTACGACTTCGGCAGTGGGTTTTACGCTTTAGGTCGGTGCAACTTTTATAAGAGCTGGCGACAGTGGCTCTTGCGGTTTAGGTCGGTACGACCTTTTACATGGGCTGGCGACAATGGCTCTTATGCATTTGGTCGGTATGACCTTTTATATGTGCTTTATTCTTCCCTCGTTAAGGACTTTTTAGAATTGTGTTTGCCTGACTCTTCGCTGGTTCGCTAAAAGCTCAATTTCAAGTCGTTATGTGGCGCTGATCGAGCACCTCGGGAGGTTTTGCTCGATGGCTGAGTGTTTCGAAGCCTATAGTTTTGGAGCTGACATGGTCGAAGCCCGTTTGCCTATGTCGAGAGTAGCCTGTTTTAACCGGTTCTTTTCGAAGTTTTTTCGAAGTAATTGAAGGCCTTTGATTTTGTAGCGATGGTCGGGGTTCCCGAGTCGCGTTAGTTTGGCTGGTACAGCCTTGTGACCATAGTCATTGTGTTTGGCCAGAGCCTTTCAGTCCCCAAGTGAGGTAGTTTGAGCGTCTGCATCGAGGGTATGCCTTTTTAGGGGTCTTATAAGTTCGATATATAGCCTTAACTTTAAGATCGAGATTATTCCTTTTGTAAGGTCTTATAAATTTTTACATGCCTTTGAGGTCTTACAGTTTTGGCTACTTGGTACAAGTATGGTTCATGCCTTGTTTGAGGTCTTACAAACTTGGTTACTTGGTACGAGTATGGTTCATCCCTTGCTTGAGGTCTTACAGATTTGATGTTGCCTTACGAAGGTCTTATAGATTTGATATTGCCTTATGAAGGTCTTATAGATTTGATATTGCCTTACGAAGGTCTTACGCGCTCGGGGTTGCCCGCATGGGGCCTTATAGCCTCGGGTTTTGACAGAACAATGGGGGTGGCGGTTGGTGGCAGTCCCCGAGTCATCGAAAATTCCTTTGGCTCGGGAGCCATTCCTTGTAAACTTGGTATTGCCTCATTGAGGGCTTACGAGTTCGGAGTTTCCAAGCCGGAGGTCGTGTGGCCTTGAGTTCTCGACGCCAGTCCCCAAGTGTTCTGGACGTTTTTGGCTTCTGGAGCCATTTTTGTAACTTTAATATTTCCTCATCGAGGGCTTAGCTTCGAGTTTTTGACACCAGTCCCCGAGTGTTCGGGACGTTTTTTGGCTCTAAAGCCGTTTTTGTAAAAATTACCGAGCTTCTTTGAACGCGAAATGCTTTGATGGAGGGGAAAGTATTCTTTGATTACTTGGTACAAGTATACACTTTTTTGCTATCAAGGGCTCGGTTATTCTATATGGACACGGTTCGTTCGACCGTTTGGTCCGGTATATAATTTTTCTATCGACACCCCGTTCAGCACATCTTGGCTTCTCCAAGGAGGTGACCTTCGGGGGGGATGCCCCTCAGTATTCGAGGTTGATTGAAGAGAAGCATTGAATACTTGTTGAGCCTTCCTTAGCTAGCATATAGATGTTGCCTCGTTAAAAACCTTGCTGGTAAAACCCTTCTTGGGATAAAAAACCCGGTAGAAGGAAAAGAGTGCAACATACGCTTTTGGAACCTAAAGCCTTCGAGTTGGAGAGCGCTTCGGCCGTTTCGATTGGGTACCTGCACTCGGGTTAGTACAAAATGTAGATGAAAAAGGGAGATGATCATACCTTAGTGCTGATGGTGTTTCTGGCCTTGATATGATTCAATCAATTGTTATGAGGACGCGGTACGGTCCTGTGCTTGTTTAGTCGGGCGTAGCCGAGTAAGAAGCTTGTTATCACTATTTTATCGTTTGCTTATCCTTCGGCTTCTTCGATGGTGGAGGTATTGGTGTCGGTGCCACATCGTGCACCGCGAACATCTCTTTTGCTGCATGTTGTTCCCCGTAGACGGTTTTTATCCCATCCTTTGTTGGGAATTTCATCATTTGATGGAGGGTGGATGGTACTGCTCTCATGCAGTGTATCCATAGCCTCCCGAATAAGGCGTTGTACCTCATGTCTCCTTCGATGACAGGGAATTTGGCATTTTAGGTTGTGTCAGCCACGTTGACTGGGATGGTGATTTCCCCTTTCGTTGTTTCGCTCGCCATGTTGAACCCGTTGAGGACTCGAGAGGCGGGCACGATTTGGTCAAGCAGTCCGAGCTGCTCTACCACCCTCGGCCTGATAATATTGGCCGAGCTACCTGGATCCACAAGAACACGTTTAATTTGAAATTTATTCACAAGGAAAGAGATTACCCATGCGTCGTTGTGAGGCTGAGACAGGGTCTCGATGTCCTCTTCGCCGAATGTGAGGGCGTCCTCGGGTATGTAGCCTCGAGTTCGCTTTTCTCTGGTGATGGATATTTTCGTTCTTCTGACCATGGGTTCTTGTGGAGCGTCGATGCCTCCCAAGATCATGTGGATGATATGCTTTGGCTCATCTGTTTCATTCTTCTTGGTCGCCTCTCTTTCCCTGAACTGGTTTTTGGCTCGGAGATGACCCTTGCTGAGAAGTCGGGCTACTTCTTCCTGGAGTTGCCGGCAATCTTCGGTCCTGTGACCGTGTGTGTTGTGAAATTCACACACTAAGTTATGGTTCCTTTGTGAAGGATCTGACTACCTAGACCTTGGCCACCTAGTGTCTCAGATTTTACTGATGGCGAATACGATGTCTGAAATGTCGACGTTGAAGTTGTATTCCGACAAGCGGGGTGCCTCCGTCGGCCTTGTATGTCTATCGAACCCAGCTCTGCTAACAAGTCCCCGAGGGTTCTGGCCTCGATAGATCCTTCGGTCATTGCGGGTCATGTTGCGCCACGGGCGTTTCTTCTATCTTCAGTGTATGGTTGGTATCTGATAACTAGGGATTTTGACGCAGTTTATACTCCTTCTTGCTTATGCTTTGAGTAGAAATTCATACAAAATAATCCCAAACGGCTCACAAGTTGTGCTTGATTGCAGGTTTGATCATCAAAGTGACGAGATGTCAAAGATCAGCTCAAAAGGAGTGAAACTTGAACAAGTGCCAAAGACAAGACAAGCTCAGGCAAAACAGGCCCAGTGCGGCCGGACACCACTTTGTGCGGTCTGCACTAGGAGATTCAGAGAGGCTATCTTCCAAGCTAAGAGGCAGTGCGGCCGCACTAGGTTTTGTGCGGTCCGCACTGATGGCAATGTGGCTGCAGTCAATTTAGTGCGGTCTGCAGAGCCAAGAATCAGAGAAGTTGCAATATGGAGTTTTCAAGCCAATGTGGTCGCAGTCCATTTTATGCGGACCACACTAGAAAGCTCTACGGCCGCAGTCCATTCTCTGCGGTCCGCGATGCCAAGATTTAGAGAGCTGTTTTACAAGGCCAAAGCCCCAGTGCGGACCACGGTCCATTTGTGCGGTCCGCAATAACCCCGCATGGGGCATTTTTGTCCTGATTTTTTAGCTTAGTATAAATAGCTTCTTTTTCCATTTTTATGGTATCAGATATTGTAATAAAGCAGCTGCACTCGTGGGTTCGACTTTCTAAGCCATTTTGGGCAATTTTAGCTACTTTTAATCATTAAATCTTTGTAATTAACTTAGTGATTAATTATTATGAGTTTTTCTTCATCTATTTCTTGCTTTTCTTCTTTAATTATGAGTAGCTAGACCCATAAGCTAGGGTTGTGGCTCAACCCTAGTGCGGGTAATTGATGGGTCTTGTAAGTTTGGGCTAAATTGACTATGGGTGTTTGTTATTTGGGCCAATTTCATGGTATATTTCTGAATTAGTGGTTGCAAACACTAGTTTGTGTTGAGTTTACTTGAGCTTTTCTTGAGAAAGAGAGCCTAGGTCTCCGAAATTGGTCCAACAATGAATTGGGGCGTACTCAAGAGATTGATAGCCCCAATTAAAGGGCTAAACCTCGAGAGAGTAATACCCGAATTGAACCCTAGTTGCTTGTGCAAATTTGCATACCCAATTGGTCTTGAGAAACCCAATTCGGGCAAAATCACTCGAACCACCGAGAGGTGTAGAGTGGGTAAGGTCGTGCAACGGTTATAACATAGTCCCCAAACTTGTCAAACGTGCCTTAGATTCAAGTACCAGTCAATTGACCACCTAGGCGGTAGTCACTACCCCAGTGCCTTTTAAACCTATTTGAACCACTCGTAGCATTATAACTCTTAGCATAATTTAGTTGCAATTACCATTTGTAGATTGATAATAGTAAAAGTAAACAAAAACCCCAAAAATGAATAGAAGTGTAATTTGGAACACATACGCAATTCTACACCAGATAGATACTCGATTCCAAATTCTAGCTCTCTGTGGATTCGATCCCGACCCTAAATCGGGTAAAAGCTGCTCCGACCCTCTCTTGCTACTTAAATAGTAGTGCGGAGTAGGCCGCGATCAGTATCTCTCTTTATTTGGCTTTGACTCCTTTGCCGGGAGCCTACTAGGATGTACCGAGCCCGAGGGGGCCCCTATTTGGTCATCTTCGACCCTGATCTTCGATTGATATTGGTTGTGGATGTCCGACCAAGTCACGGCGAGATACTCGACTAAGTTCTGCTTCAGCTGTTTCGAAGCTACCGAGGACAGCTTCAAAAGTTCTGAGTTGTGGTTTTTATTGGCCAACCTTGTTCAAAGATTCAAGTGATCTAGTAAAAAGGTGTGATCAATGTCAAAGAGCGGGTGGTATTTCCAAGAAAGATGAGATGCCTCTAAACACAATTCTTGAATTTGATATCTTTGATATATGGGGTATCGATTTTATGGGCCCTTTTGTAAGCTCGTGCGAAAACACTTACATTCTTGTAGCGGTTGATTATGTATCGAAATGGGTTGAGGCCGTAGCCTTGCCTAACAATGATGCTAGGAGTGTGGTGGCATTTATGAAGAAAAGCATTTTCACAAGGTTTGGTACGCCCCGGGCAATTATTAGTGATGGAGGATCGCATTTTTGTAATAGAGCTTTTGATGCCTTGCTTTCCAAGTATGGTGTTAACCACAAAGTGTCTACGCCTTATCATCCTCAAGCAAGTGGCCAGTTTGAAGTAGTGTGTCTGACCCCGTTTGGTGCTCTTGATTTAAAGAACAAAAGTGGGGAAGTTTTTAGAGTGAATGGGCATAGAGTCAAGCACTATTTGGAGATGTTTGATGATAGCCATGTGGTGGGTGTTGTTCATTTCAAATGAGTGGATGGTAACATGCGTCGTGCCGCGACGTTAAACCAGGCGCTTCTTGGGAGGCAACCCATGTGTTTTTATTCTTATTTTTCTTTCTTTGATTTTCATTATAGTGTAGGATTGATTTTTGGGCTAACTGGTTGTGAGATGTTACAGGATTGAGTTGATGCAGTGCAGGACATAGTGGAAAAGATGCACAGGTCTCTGAAGTTGTCAGTGCGGCCACAGTCCATTCTGTGCGGACCACACTAAAGAAAATGTGAAAATGCAACTCTCTGAAGTTTGCCACTGCGGTCGCACTACATTTTGTGCGGTCCGCGGTGGACCTCTGCTGCCGCAGTCCATTTTGTGCCGACCGCAGAGCGTTGCCTTCTAAAGCTTGAACAAAACAGTGCAGTGCGTACCGCGGTCAATTTTGTGCGGTCCGCACTGGTTGGTGAGACTGGGCCCCAGGTCCTTTTCTATAAATAAGGCCCGAGGCCCTCCTTTTACCCTTTTCGAACCTTTGCATCTCAGACATAGTAAAGCACTGTTCATCCTTCATATTGCTCTTAAATAATCATCTGGACTTGTTAATCCTCTTCCTATCTCATATCCGGTAACTAAATGTCAAGTTAATTACTTTAATTTTTGTTAAGTTCTTTTTCTTTTTGTTTCTCTTAACTTTTATTTCTCTTCTTCCCGTAGTTCTTCATTAGGGTTGTTAATTTCTCGTTTAAAATAGGCTAAGTTAGATATACTGGTAACTCACTTAGGGACACTAATTAGGTGCAAAATTGAGCTTAAAATCAAAATTTCATAAACCCTAACTTAGTGCCAAAACTGGGCACTCTGTGCGGACCGCGGTCGTTTTTGTGCGGTCCGCGGTGCCCTTGTGCGGTCCGCAGTACCATTTTGTGCGGACCGCATTGATGAACTTCTGAAAGTTGAACCTCAGGCACTGCGGCCGCACTACATTTTGTGCGGTCCCCACTGCCTAGATGCAGAGAGTGGGTAGTCTGAACCCCAACTCTGTGCAAACCGCGGTTGATTTTGTGCGGTCCGCGGTGAACCCAGTGCGGCCGCACACCATTTTGTGCGGTTCGCACTGTGTGACTTCTGCAACTTTTCTGCAATTTTCCTTTCCTGCTTCTGCAACTCTGTTTTTAACTGCTGCAACTGATACTAACAAGTCAATTGAATTGTCTTTGCAGACAATGGTGAAACAAAGAGGTAAACAACCAGGCAGAGGAGAATCCTCCTGGGGAGGGAAGAAGAAAATGATAAAACTCACTCCCCATGCTCGGGAAAATATTAAAAGGACAAGAAAGGTGATAAAACCTGCTGATAGGGCTGCTTCCCAGTCCTCGGGGAGTGAGTATGAGCCATCACGAGAGATTTCTTTAGACTCCGTGCCAGAGTTCATGGAAGACTGGTCGGAGAGGTTTAGGCTGAGAGACACACCTCCAGCATCCCCCACTGCCCAAGCATCAGTGAACAGTTCTTCGGGGTCGTCTGATGGCTCAGGTAAAGGTAGTGGGGAATACTCCACCTCTCCCACAGCTTCATTATCCGGAGAGGGTGCAGTAGGAGCTGAGGAGGAAGTAGGGGGAGAACAAGAAGTAGGAGAAGGAGGTGAGCCTCAGGTGGGGGGCATTGCTAGAACCAGAAAGCCAGAGGTTTGGCAAGATAGATTTGTTAGCGAGGTGGCATATCACAAATTTCGGGAATGGTGGCCGGTGCGGAAGTTGATCCTGGAGAGGAGCTTTGTAGATAGAGACTTGCTACCTCACAATCCCAATGTGAGGAGGCAATTTAGGGAGAAAGTTGGCTGGGCGCATTTTTTATCTGACTGTGTAGATGCCAACGAGCACCCGGTCAAGGAATTCTATGCCAATGTGGCCCACATCAAAAAGGGTATAAAGGTGACCAAGGTGCAGAACTTGAAGGTGTTGTTCGATGGGAAGACAATAAATGATTACCTTGGCTTCGATGAGGAGGATGAGTCCCTATACATTGAAAAGATAGAAATGGGTGAGGAGGTTTGTCCTTCGCTAGCACAGTACCTGGCAATCCAAGGTACCACCCCCGACTGGTTGACTGAGCATAGTTTGAACTTCGAGGCAAAAGGGTGGGAAACATTTGTGTGCAGCAGACTGGACCCGACTACTCATGACAACACCCTCCCTCTTCACCGGGCAGTGTTGGTGGCTTCGATCATGGCGGGGTACCCAATTAATGTGGGGAATGTGATGTCGAGGATTATCTCAATTGTGGGTGCGGAGCATGACAGAAACTACCCGTTCCCCAGTTTTCTCACCATGTACTTCCGGGATTTGAAGGTGGAAAAGAGGCCCTTCGACATCAAAGTCAAAGCGAAGGTCCCTTTTTCCTGGTACAACATGCAGGGGGATGATAACCCCAAGAGCAAGAACTTCAAGAGTACGGTTACTGCTCCAACTGGCCAGTCTGAAGAGCCAGTTGTAATAGTGACTCCTGCTAAGCCTGCCTCTACTTCCACTGCTATGCCTCCTGCTCCATCAACCTCAGCTGCCCCGGAGATCCCATCTTCCCGGGCCCATCCTATCACTGCCCACCGGCTGAGCTAGGCACTTCTCAGTATCAACAACTGGATGCAGACTGCGTCATCCAAGTTGTCCATTTTGACTACTACGCTAGAGGCTCAATCGACACCTCTACCCCCACAGGTTCCACAGTCCATAGAGGATGCTCTTAAGCAGATGTTAGACAACCGAGAAAATCCTCAACAATCAGAACAAGCTTGCTGAGGCAGTTGATTCACACAGCAAGGCTCTCAAGGAGCTTGCTAGGGAACACTAGAAAATGAGGAAGACACGGGCCTCCAAGGAGTCCGTGAAGGAGCTGAGAGCGGATGTTGACAGACTGAAGGTAGATCAGTTGCCTTTGGATTTATTGCTCCAGGACCCAGTACCAGTAGCTGATCCCTAGCCGGAGCACTCTCAGAGGCCTTCCAAGAGGAGGAGGATGATTCCCAGAGCGGATGATGCAGTCATCTAGTTGGCCAACCCACCGGAGGCTTCCTCCAGTCAGCCACAGGATGTACTTCAGGAGCCTGTCCAGGTCCAAGCCCAGGTCCCAGCAGCAGAGCAGCAGCCTACAGGGAATCGGTCTGAGGTTCCCGAGCACAGTGAGGACCCATGGGCCACTCAGGAGCCTATGCAGACAGACAGACCATAGGGAGTCTCTATTCCTTCTTTATTATCTTTTTGGTGCTTTATTTTGTTTAGTTGGCATTGGGGACAATGCCAGCTTTCATTTGTGAGGGTAGGCCCTACTGTTTATTTCATGAATTCATTCGGATGATTCTATATATATATTTGATACTTTTTATGCTTTCTTTATTTTTCATCTTTGGCTTGTATATATTTTTATCATTTCTTGCACTTTTATTTTACTTTGGGTCTGTATATAAAGTTATGTTACATTGTAGATATTCATCCCATCTATATATTCAAATCCCCTCTTGTATATATTCATTCTACTTTCCGCAAATTTTGTCGTTCTTAGCTTCTTATTTGTGACTCGTAGTTTCTTGTTTTGAAAGGTTTGCAATAAGCCTTTGGTTTTCTTAATGCCACGGTTCTTTCCAAAGGTGGAGTGTTGTGTGAACCGGGTGGCTCTTCCCAATAATGGATGGCGTGACAACCTTCTTAAAGGTTTGAGTCCATTTTTCTTTTTATTTTTAGTAGTTAGTAGTTAAGGGTGCCTCAAGCAAAGCTTCACTTGGGCCTAGCACATTTGCCTTTAATCTTATGGTCAAAAACAATTTGTTATGTTTAGGATGGTGAAAGTCGTGACCTTGAGACTCTTGTGTTGGCCGATAATCATCAAGTGGTTTTTCGGGACCATTGTGTGCTTAACTCTTATCTAAGCTCGTTGTGGGCCCCCGACTCTGTGTCTTTAGCAATCCCATAGCTTGTGTGGTGAGTAATCGTATTGCAAGTCCATGTCCCGAGCCATTGGTCTAGAACTTGCCCTGAATGTTTGTTGAGGCAAAATCCTAAGTGAATTTTTACTTGAGACATGATTATAGGCTCTCCTTGGTCCAAATGATAGCTTGAACACTTCCATAACCTACCAATGATAAGATCCCTAGTCAACCCTTTTGAGCCTTAGACCTTTTTCCTTCAATAACCATGATACAAGCCTATACCCGTTTTAAATGATACCCTCTCTTGGCACCCGATCTTTCCTTTAGCACATGGCAAAAGTATATGTTTGGGGGGAGAGACGAGGATTACAACAAAGTGGTAAAAAGGCACAAAAATGAAGAAAAGGAAAGGCAATGAAAAAGAAAGAAAAGCAAAAAGACAAAAAGAAAGTTCAATGTGAAAAAGAATAAAAATGGGTTCAAAGAAAAGCAAAGAATGAAAAGTGTGGAAAGTTGAAAAAGGAGAAAAGGTTTGAAATGAATAAGAAAGAGTGACAGTGTGTCTCTCTAACCCCTTAGAAAGAAGTGAAACGACTCAAAGAGTCAAGTGAATGGATGCCAAATGAATCAAAAGAAGTGCTTAAGGGAAGATGGAACCTACCTAGACCAAAACATTTCCTACCCTGAACCAAAAGCCTTCGCAATGTCTCCACAAAAGCCCTATATGATCTTGAGTTGAATGAAGCTTACATTAGTGGATACTTACATGAGGGGCAAGCATATGGTACCTAAAGCCGGACTTGTGACTCATTTTCTTGAGAGAGATGAGTGAATTCCCATTATCCTCGTTCTGAGTGCCATTATCTTAAAGGTGAGGATTGCTTAGGGAGAGTTGACGATGTGTGAGTTTGGGTTCCACAATGACCAAAGTAATAGAAAAGAGTTCTTTGATGTGTTGAGTCAATTCTTGATGCTCTTGTGTCGCACTTGATCCATGGTGTTTTAAAAAGAGTAAATGAGTTAATTATTCATGTGTATTGAGGGCAATTGTTAGTCCCAATTGAGGCTAGTTGAGGTTACTTTAGGACAGCTGCAAATTTCTTGGTTTTTCCCTTAAGGGGTGGGTCTTATTTTGTTTGCTTGAGGACAAACAAAAGCTTAAGTTTGGGGGAGATGATAACTAGGGATTTTGACGCATTTTATACTCCTTCTTGCTTATGCTTTCAGTAGAAATTCATACAAAATAGTCCTAAACGGCTCACAAGTTGTGCTTGATTGCAGGTTTGATCATCAAAGTGACGAGATGTCCAAGATCAGCTCAAAAGGAGTGAAACTTGCACAAGTGCCAAAGACAAGACAAGCTCAGGAAAAACAGGCCCAGTGCGGCCGCACACCACTTTGTGCGGTCCGCACTAGGAGATTCAGAGAGGCTAACTTCCAGCCTAAGAGGCAGTGCGTCCGCACTAGGTTTTGTGCGGTCCGCACTGAAGGCAATGCGGCCGCAGTCAATTTAGTGCCGTCCGCAGAGCCAAGAATCAGAGAAGTTGCAATTTGGAGTTTTCAAGCCAATGCGGTCCGCAGTCCATTTTATGCGGACCGCACTAGAAAGCTCTGCGGCCGCAGTCCATTCTCTGCGGTCCGCGATACCAAGATTCAGAGAGCTATTTTTCAGGGCCAAAGCCCAGTGCGGAACACGGTCCATTTTGTGCGGTCCGCACTAACCCCCCAGGGGCATTTTTATCCAGATTTTTCAGCGTAGTATAAATAGCTTCTTTTTCCATTTTTAGGGTATCAGATATTGTAATTAAGCAGCTGCACTCGTGGGTTTGACTTTATAAGCCATTTTGGGCAATTTTAGCTACTTTTAATCATTGAATCTTTGTATTTAACTTAGTGATTAATTATTATGAGCTTTTCTTCATCTATTTCTTGCTTTTCTTCTTTAATTATGAGTAGCTAGACCCATAAGCTAGGGTTGTGGCTCAACCCTAGTGCGGGTAATTGATGCGTCTTGTAATTTAGGGCTAAATTGACTATGGTTGTTTGTTATTTGGGCCAATTTCATGGTAAATTTCTTAATTAGTGATTGCAAACACTAGTTTGTGTTGAGTTGACTTGAGCTCTTCTTGAGAAAGAGAGCCTAAGTCTCCGAAATTGGTCCAACAATGAATTGGGGCGTACTCAAGAGATTGATAGCCCCAATTAAAGGGTTAAACCTCGAGAGAGTAATACCCGAATTGAACCCTAGTTGCGTGTGCAAATTACGTACCCAATTGGTCTTGAGAAAGCCAATTTGGGCAAAATCACTCGAACCACCGAGAGGTGTAGAGTGGGTAAAGTCGTGCAACGGTTATAACATAATCCCCAAACGTGTCAAGCGTGCCTTAGATTCAAGTACCCGTCAATTGACCACCTAGGCGGTAGTCACTACCCTAGTGCCTTTTAAACCTAGTTGAACCACTTATAGCATTATAACTCTTAGCATAATTTAGTTGCAATTACCATTTGTAGATTGATAATAGTAGAAGTAAACAAAAACCCCAAAAATGAATAGAAGTGTAATTTTGAACACATACGCAATTCTGCACTAGATAGATACTCGATTCCAAGTTCTAGCTCTCTGTGGATTCGATCCCGAACCTAAATCGGAAGGTCAGGCATTCTAATCTTCTTTGGTATGGGTTTTGGAGCCGCTTCCTGTATAAACGGCTTTTGCACGAACTTCTTCGAATCGACACCCTTTAGGATCGGGGGTGCACCCGGAATTTGATCGACCCTCGAGTTTTAGGTCTCTACCTTCTTGTCGTTGGCTTCTATCTTCTTTTCTCCTGACTCAATCCTCTTTGTGAGGTCCTCGAGCATCTTTATGATGGCGGGGTCGGCTGCCGACCCGTTGTTGCTCGACCTTTCCAGTACCTGCTCGGCTTGGGAAGCCTCTTCCGGTGCTACCGTGCTGGGAGTTTTCTGGTGGCTTTGCAGCTGAGCAATCGCCATCTGTTGTGCTTTTAACATCTCGAAGATGACGTGAAGGCTAACCCCTTGTTCTTCCTAAGCTGGGGTTTTTTGAGCTTCCTGTTGATCTCCATGGTGTATGCTCCTGTTGGTGTGGGAGCTTATTTCGACGTGTTGAGCGTCGCGCGAGACCGCATCCACGGGAATTGGTTTTTGCGCGTCCCTAGGGTTTCGTCGTGGCACACCAACACCTGGAACTGCTACACCATTTTCTCCATAGTCCTCAAGATTGTTGTCTTCACGTGCGTTTATTGAGTTAGACATTTTGACCTGAAATTAAAGATCTTAGAGAAGAAAAACTGTGAAAGAAAACTTGTGTTATGTAGTAAACCAGCAAGAAAATATTCACTATTATTTTGCCCCACGGTGAGCGCCAAACCGTTTACCTTGAAATGGTAATAACAATTAGATTTGATTTTGTGGTTCTAAAAAATATGTGATCTATTTTTATGCTAGTTGTTAGGCAATAGATGCTAAGTGAAGGATTAGAAAGTAAGATGATAGCTTGTAGACAATGTAATATCAAAACCGAATGGCTGGGAATCGAGGCCTCGAGCTTACGTATACGGGGCCTCGAGGTCGAGTCGGATGCCCTGCTAAGGGGTCAGTCGATGAAGGATTAATAACTATTAGGGCTGTGATTGCGGCTCTATATGACCAATAACGAGCAATAAGTGAAGAACAATTAATGAGACATAATAAATGTAAATAACGCAATAAATGTAAGTAATAGAGCCGAATAGGGAGTATGTTTGAGTTAGAGAGCAGAAAGAATGTTCTTGTATTGAATGAAATATGTTGTATTTTTACTAATGACAAGGATCCCCTATATAGATGAGGAAAATCCTAATACGGTACAAGTGCATTTATTACAAAGATATGAGGTTGGTACAGTTATTCTGAGCTAGCCTATAGTCTAGGTCAGCTCTAGTCATGTCCTTGGGATCTTCCCGCTATCGTGACATAACCGCTGCTTCATACTGCCTTGAGGCCGATCGTCGTAATCCTTAGGATCGAACTCCGAGCTGAATTTCGAGCCTTTCGGGGGCGGCCCTTACGAGGTGCCCTAATGATCATAAAGTCGAACCCTCTGATTTTACCGTATACAGATCTTTCTAAAAGGAATCAACTATTTCGAAAGATTAAGGTGTTGCTGCCCTAATGCAAAGGCTTTTAAATAGTTTTCTACTTCAAAACCAAGTATATCTTAGAATAATTTGCATAACACTTTTTTACCACGTTAGAATGACATGAACCTCCATGATTTAGGAAACAAAAGGCTTTAACTTGGTTTTCTTTTCACATTTATACAAACGTTTCCATCTTTCAAGTTATTTTTAAGCTTATATATACTAACACTAATTTTGTAAATGCTTTTCTTAAATCCATCTTCTTTAAACCATACTCTCCCCTTATAAATATTATGTCCTAATACATTGTAAGCTATACCCTTAGAGCACTAGTTAAGGCATAATACAAATAATTAATTTCGAATCTAGTGTAAGTCCTATTGAGCTACCTCAGGTAGATTTTAAGGGGTGCCTAACACATTCCCCTTAGAAGAATAAGAACCCTTACACATGATCTCGCTAGTTAGTAGACCAATAAAGAATACTACCTTTAGTAATTAAATAGGTACCAGTATACCTTTAAATATTTGGTGCGCCTCTCTTTCATCAACAACAGAGAAACCACAAGTTGAATCTTGTTTTGACTAGTGAAAAATAGGGTGCAACAAGAAGAATTTTCCTTTCTTGAATCCACGTCGTGCAATTTGATTTCGATTGAAGCTTATGTTTTCACTTTGTTCCGACTCATTCGACCACAATGTTCATCACTCGATATCAGTTGGGCATCAATGAGTTGTTACGGTGCTACAGGTGTGCTGAAGGATGTTTTCCCTACGTTATGAGGGCAGACTATGATCGTTGCCTCGTAGAAGGGTGTTTAGTCATTTTAGTCTAGTGTGGGTGCTGCCTACGGATTTAGGGCTATACATAGAGTATTGTGATGATCATGCTTTGTTATCGAGCAGTATTGGTGTGAACGGTAGGGTGTTTGCTGATGTGTTGCGGCAGTGCGTACTTCAGGAGAAGGGTTGTTCGGTAATTGACCAGGGATGTTAAGGTTTTGGTTAAAGAAGTAGCAGGATTTGACATCTCCGAACTTGGTGGAATTCTTGTTTGTGTTGTGGTGTCATCATCCTTATTTGAATGCACTAATGCTCATCGGTATGTTGGTCTTTATTTGTTTTCCTCTCGGGCACTGTGTTGTGAAATAGTACCTAAGAATCAGTTATCCGAGATGACGGTGTGTTGCAACTTCAGAATTGAATCAGAGTTTCCCGTGTTGATGATACGCGGTGGATGATCCCTTAGGTGGCTTATCTACTTAGGGAGTATGAATGTGACGAGAAGGGGCTTGATCGGAATGTAGGAAAATGTGAATATTTGATTATCGTTTTGGGATGCAATATGGCTTCTAGTTTTAAACATAGTGTTAGACATTTGGTTGATGTTAATGAAAGGATGGATTCTTATGACTGGTGGATGAGTGTTGACCTATGGAGATCAACTAATTTCATAATGGATGTAACTATGGCAATATTGTTGGCGGATGCCCATATAAGGTTACACAGGTGGGTTATCTCCTGTGATAAGGTTAAGGATTACATGATTTCTAGTAAAGTTCCTATGAATAGTTCTACTGTCTATCCAACATGAAGCAAGTACTATGATGTGGGCTTGAATCGCGTGAAGAAGAGGGTGCGACTATTAGGAGCTTTAGAATGCGTTTGGGGCCAATAATTCATGGTGTATTATAATTAGTACAATAAGAGCTTAATAGAAATTTGGCTGAGTAACAGTCTGAGGTCATAGTAGCTAGGGGAGAAGTCATTGTGGGTCCTTGGGTTTTGCGATTGTGGTTTAAAGCTAAGTGGGGGAACCTACCGTCAATGATTGGGTCACATGATTATGTGGCTTTGTAGTTTTTGGCTAGCGGTATGTCGGAGGATTAGTTATGACCGAGGAAGAGAACATCAGGGGTAATTCAAGCAAGGAATTTGATGAATGTGTGATTTCACCTTATTGACGTGTGCAGGTTGTGAAATGACCTAGATTTGATATTTCTTCGTGAAGGTGATGCGCAATGGAAGAGATTCATTCGATTTCTTCTTCTGGAGTATTCTTGTGCTAATAGAGCACTGGTTGTTGGCTATATATTTGAAACCAGGTTCTAGTGGGAGACTTTCAACGATGGTTCTAGTGGATTCAAGAACTAAAGTACGATGCCTAAGAATTTTCTGGTTCATCGTGTGGCTATGGAATTAGTTTTTCAGCCGAATATGAAAGAGACTGGAGTATTTCTATGAATTTTATTGGGTCTGGAGCATGATGTTAGAGAGATGGACGAAATAACTTCAAATTCGCAGAAGATCTTTTCAAAATGGGTGTATCAGTTGGAGATATCATTACGTGCATGCGAAGAGTATAAAATGGCTTATAGGTATTGGTACGATGTAGTCTCGTGATATAAGGTCACTCAGGACGAGTGTTGATTAAGGCATGTTATGTGTTTGAAGAGAGGTATTACTTCGAAGGCAAGTAAAGAGTAAATTGGAAGAAGTTAAGTCAGTTAGTAGTGGTTTAAATCAACATAGATAAGGAAATGATGGGTTCCTTCGGTGTGGTAAGGAGATACATTTGTTTCGTGGCTTTACTGCAACTTGGCAGTCTATAATTTGGTTGACTTCGAGGGATTCAATTCTAATGATTTAATTATGTATAAATGGGTCTCGAAAGAGTTATGGCAATTTAGGTCACGACTTGAGGTTTGTGTCTTCTAGGGTTATGGGAATTTGGTTGCAGTGGGGAATGATTTCAGATGTTTAGAGTATGCTGACGCTATTTTAATGTCGCCTGAAAATGGTGTCCTGTGAAAGAGGCATTGTGTATTGAATTGTGGATTCTTGAATTGCATTATAGAATTAGTATGGTTGGTAGCCATGGATGTGCAAATTTTACTACCTGAAGTGGAAGGTTGTGGGAGTATCTCCCACGGGATGATCATATGTGTCCGTCATTTAGATGGTAGAGATTTAAATTAGCTATGAAGATTCTGGTTTGGTCTCTTATTGGAGGGTTTATGTCGAGGGACGCTATGTTCCTTGGGTTGCGGACTGTGGAAGTTTGATCCTAATTTGACGGTTGATTGTATGTGTCATGGTTAGGGTCATTGTGGATCTTTGAATTATTGGCCTATTTTGGGATGATCGGAATCGAATTGGGGGTCTGTTGCTAGACCTAATGTGATTATGTATTCTACACCGGATAAGATATGCTTCTTCGGCATAATATTGCTTATGGATGAGTCTTCGGGTATTGGATGTTATTCCCGTCATTCATCTGTTCGTTGTATTACTCTATTATGCCTTGTGGGTGGTGAGACAACTTTATTGTTCACACGTGTGATGTGATCATGTGCAGCTTGTGGTGTTATATGAGCAAGATGACTCTCGATATGTTGGTTTTTTATTGCACCTTAGTCGTGCTTGGGCCTTTGTAGCACATGGTTCTATCCGTCTCCCCAGGGTTATGTTTATGTACTCGGCGTGTTTGTGGTTATTATACGTGTATTTAGTAGTGTGACCATTTTGGCTTGACAAATATCGTGTGTGGATCGGGCTGCATGCTGCAACAATGAGATGTTGAGTACGGTTCCTTATACTATCTTTTGTGCTTTACTTCCTATCTATGGAATAGGTTCATAGCACTTGTTTGGTTGTTTTACTGGTTACGTGGGCTGGATAGTTCTGTACTTGCGTTCACTTTTCATACTGGGCATATTCGAGTTGTGGCTTGTCGGCGCATTAATGGAGTCATATGAGATTTTAGACGGTGTTTGAGGTGGCTTATTGCCCAAGCTACTTGTACTGGATGAGGCGAGGTTGTTGGACCTAAAATTAGTGCAATCTGATTTATATGATGTATGATGGAGGGAACATGTCACTAATAAGTTCAAAAAGTGGCAATGGTTCTTGTTCAACAAAGGAACTCCATGAGTTATTGATTTGACCGATGGTTATGAGATTTTATATGTATCTCTCATCGTCACAGCGTTTCTAGGGTTGGAACATGGCTTATATGTCTTATGGGATATGTATTACGAGCATCGAGTTCGAGAATTTGCAGCTATTGTGGTTGGAAGATATTATTATAGGCATATGAGTTATACGGTGCGTTGTGTGATTGCGACTTGGGTGTATATGCATGTTTGGTATAGCTTGTGGAGTTTGATACACTGTATGTATGCTAGAATCGGACCTAATAGAAGATTCCGGATATTGGATTTCGGTTCTAAGGCTTGTGGTTTAAGGTAGCAGAAAGGATCTTCAGTTTGGGTTGAGCTAATGTGCTCGTTTAGATTGCGATGGCACGGGTATGTGCACGAGGTGTTATACGATCTTGGCAACTTTGGAATGGTTCTTGGCACGTTCAAGGACGAACGTATATTTAAGTGGGGGAAAATGAAACGACCTCACCCGTCGTTTTGAGCTCTACCATGTCGTTCGGTGGTTTGAGACCTTGATTAGCTTCACTTAATGTAATATGACTTGAATGTATGGTCAGATTTGAATTTCGGGAAGCTCGAAGTTGATTTGGAATGATAATTCTCAATTCAGAAGCTTTAAGTTGAAAGAGTTGACCAAGGTTTGACTTTTGAGTAAACTACCTCAGAATTGGGATTTGAAGGTTCCAATAGGTTCGTATGATATTTTTGGACTTGGGCGTATGTTCGGATTGAGTTTTGGGTGGGCCGGAGCGTTTCAGTGCTTAGTGTGGAAAACTTCCATTTTGAAGGTTTTAGAATTTCCTAAGATTGATATGAAGTGGACTTTGGAAACGATGTACATTCGGGATTTCGAGCCTTGAAATAGGTTTGTATTGTGATTTGTTACTTGTGCATATAATTTGGTGTCACTCCGGAATGTTTAAGCGTAATTCGGACGCGTTTGTCAAAGTTTTAATGATTGAAAGTTAGAAGAAGGATTTTTATTGTCGATCCATAATATTGATGTTATTCATGGCGTTTTGATCCTTTGAATAAGTTTGTATAAGCTATTGGTACATGTTGGTGTGATTGGATGGGGTTCCTCGAAGCTCGGTGAGTTTTGGGGTGGTTTCGGACCATTTTTAGGCCTTTTTGAACTGATGTTAGTTGATGTCAGGGATGTGAATTGCGTTCACAGAGGTATGGGACGCGATGGAGAAGAGCAAAGTGCTTTCCAAGCCTAGTGAATTGCGATCGCGGAAGGTATGGCCACAATCGCGTAGAAGAAATTTTTCTTGTCACTGGTCTGACATCGGGAGATATCTTCCAATATATAAGGAATTTAGGAATAATCCAAAAATAAAAGTGATAGCCCTTTAAATACAGTTTTTATAAAAGCAAACCATTTTTCATTTGGATTTTTTTACAAAACGTTATGTCTATTATACTGAAAGGTATATGTGAAGAGGAAAACCAAATTTGTACATCGCAGTCGCGGGGTTTTGGCCGCGATCGCAATGAAGAAAATGATGGTGGAACATTCATAAACTGCAATCGCATGGCTAATGACTACTATCGTGAAGAAGGATGCCTGGCGGGTGTATTTAACATCCAAAATATGGATTTTAAATTTATTTCTTCACTTTTACGTTATTGGAGCACATGGAGGGAGATTTGGGGTGATTCTTGAAGATCGTTTTTGCATTATAGCATAAGGTGAGTTATTCCTACTCGTTTTAAGTTAATTACATTGATAATGTATGGATTTTAACATAAAAATTTGTGGAAGTTGTACGATTCTTGAAGAAAACCCTAAAAATCGTAATCTTGAATTTTGACCACGAAATTGGACATGAAATTAGGAATAAATTATATATTTGAGTTCGTAGTGTTATGGGTTATGATTATCTTTGAAATTTTTTGGAATCAGTGTACGTGGGCTCGGGGTTTGACTTTGTTGACTTTTTGAGCGGAGTTGGGAGTTATTATGAATTGTTAAATTACGAGTATTGGAGTATATTTTGATTGGTTTGCATGTTGTTTGATTAGTTTTGGATAGTGTGGAATCAAATTGATGTGTTGGAGAGGCGTTGAAGCCGATTATGGGATTTCGGAGTGAGGTAAGTCTCTTGTCTAACCTTGTGAGGGGGAGTTTACGCCGTAGGTGTTATATTTGTTATGTGCTACATATTGTGGGAGCTACGCACGTATGAGGTGGCGAGTGTGCGTGCGTATGCTAGAATTCCTGATTATGTTCGGGTAGACATAGACTCACGCCATGCTTTAATTGTACTATTTGAGTTACTCTTGCATGATTAAATGCTTTAATTCACATTATAACCCGAGACTAGACTTGTGTAGAGTAATGGACTTGTTATTTTTTATACTTGATGAGCTACTTGACTAGCCGTGGAAATTGTACTTCCCTTACGAATTTCTCCCACATTGTACGGATTCATCGTAAGTTTTCTTGAAATTCATAACGCACACGTATATTTTTTGAGTGGAGTCAAGGACCCATTAAAGTTTCATATTCTAATAGGATCGCGCTGAATACCTCAACAGCACTCTTATGGATCGGTTTGTTTACCTCGGTAGTATCATGTATCATATTCTTATGGGATCGGATCATTCACCTCGGCAGGATTATTGTAATACACTCTTATGGGATCAAATCGATCGCCTCGACAGGATATTGTAGCACACTCTTATGGGATCAGGTCGTTCACCTCGGCAGCTCTATGAAACACTCTTATGGGATTGGGTCGCTCGCCTTGGCAGAATCGTGCATAATGTTTGATAAAATGTCACTGTACACATGAGTTTTACTGATTGAAAATGTGACCTTTTACCTGGTGTTGACCATTATGTATTTCATTCGAGGTACTATCTGATATACGAGGACTTTGTGTTTACTGTTTTATGTACCTATATTTGTTTTCACTGTTTACTTACTACACTTCATGCATGTATATCTTTATTGTACTTCATTCAGTGGACCACTAGTAAGCGTCGATGTCGACCCCTCGACACTACTTCTTTGGGGTTAGGCTCGATACTTACTAGGTACGCATGGATCTATACCTCTAAACTTATTTTACATGTATATATTTCTGGTGGTCATTAGGGCGCAAAGGCGCAGCTATTGCGGGGACTTTACTATGAGATGCATCCCATGTTACGATCCGCAACACACGGAGTCTCCTTCATATTCATTTTTGTTATCCTGTCTATTTTACATTCCAGAAAGATGTTGTATTAGTATTGTATTTCCTAGTAGATGCTCATGTATTTGTGACACCGAGATTTGGGAATTTACATTTTTCTCATGGTTGTATTCTATCATGATTTTGGGATTATATTTCAGCTACATTCGAATATTCAAAATAATAACATCTATACTTTTAATGAAAATGAACGAACTTTAACTCTTTATTTCTGTAATTATTTTGACATGCATTTCGAATTTACTATGGACATATGCATTGGCTTGCCTAACGGTAGTGTTGGGCACCATCATGCCCTACGGTGGGTTTCAGATCGTGACAACTAGCAACACGTGTATCAAGCCCACCTTATCTCACTATATGCGTATCAACCCCTAGCCTTATACCACCGCATGTGTACCAATATCACAACACAATCACAACTCGAACCACAAGTGCCCATATGGCATAACTTGCCAAAATTTAATAATACCAATGTTTCCATAATAAATAGCTCATGGCTCAACAACAATGTGTACAAGAATCTCAACACTAACAAAATGAATGAGAATTTCTCAACAAGGAAAGATATCTCAACAATTAGCAACTTCACCTCAATGTGATAACGACTTTTACAACTTCAACACCAATAACTGAACAAGAACATATTCTATGAAATAACAACTTCAAGTAAAACTAATTCAACAATTAATTGTATTTAGAGATTTTCTAGTAAATTTAGTAGAGCTTATGACTTGTACTACCGGTTTTGGGATTGTTGGCCTGTATAGAAATCTCCATTTTGAAATCTATAGTTGTTGGTTAAATTTTGCCATTATTTTTGTAAGTTTTAGGCTTACCTAGTCCTAAAGACTAGGTGCCATCACGACATCCTACGGAGGAAAATTGGGGTTGTGACAAGTTGGTATCAGTGCTCTAGGTTCATAGGTGCTACGAGTCTTAAGCGAGTTTAGTAGAGTCTTGCAGATCAGTACGGAGACATCTGTACTTATCTTTGAGAGGCTACGAAACTATTAGGACAGTTTCACTTCTTTTATTCCTATTGTGCGAGTTTATCAATCTCGAGTTTGAGCCTTTGTCACTCTATTCTCTCACAGATGGCGAGGACATGAGCTGCAGTTACTTATGACACTGCCCCAGAGCCAGTGTTGCTAGGGGCAGGGGCAGAGGTAGAGGCAGAGGAGGAGCACGTGCCGTAGCTAAAGCACCTATCAGAGTAGCAGTTCAGGAGCCACCAGTAGCTCTGGTTGAGGGACGGGTACCGGAGGCGCTTGTTGCCACCCCGGGACTATAGGAGACTTTAGCACAGTTCCTGAGCATGTTTGGTACATTGTCTCGGGTAGGGTTGATTCCGGTTGTACCAAGATACTTCACAGACCGGGGGAGGAGCTCAGACTCCTGCTGCCCGTATTCCAGATCAGCAAGTCCACGTTGGTCAGTTTCCAGGTGTCATGCCGACACAGCCTGTTATTCCAGTTCAGCCCGTGGTTAGGGCAGCAGTGTCTGAGGAGGAACACCTTAGACTTGCGAGGTTCAAGATGTATCACCCTCCTACTTTCAAGGGTTTGGCTCCAGAGGATGCATATGGTTTTCTAGAGGAGTGCTACCATATTCTCCGCACTATGGGTATTGTGAAGACGAGTGGGGTTGCATTTACTACATTCCAGCTTAAGGGAGCGGCATATCAGTGGTGGCGAGCGTACGAGTTGGGTAGCCCGGCCAATGTAGCTTCAGTTTAATGGACTCAGTTTTTAGAGATGTTCTTGAGAGAGTTTGTTCCTCGGACCCTTTGGGATACATGGCATGTGGAGTTTGAGTAGTTGCACCAGGCTTTATGTCAGTGTCAAAGTATGTCGTTAGATTCAGGTATTTGTCTAGACATGCACCTGTCACACCTCCTTTTTCACTACACCCCGGAAGGGAGGGTATAAGGGAGTTTTTTCCAACTTAAAGTGACAATCGAAACGGGATTTATTTATTTAAAGATTCAGAGTCGCCACTTGGGATATTTATGGTGTCCCAAGTCACCGGTTCAAATCCCGAATCGAGGAAAAGATTGACTTTGTTTTACAATCCGCGAACATAGAAATCCGGGTAAGGAATTCTGTTAACCCGGGGGAAGGTGTTAGGCGTTACCGGGTTCCGTGGTTTTAGCACGGTCACTCAACTGTTATAATTGGCCTATTATCTGATTTTAATACACTTTAACCTATGTGCATTTTAGCTTTATAACCGCTTTTATTCATTTTTAGGAAGATTGCAACGTTATTAAAACACGTCTTGAACCACGTCACATAAATGCACCCGCGGTCCTCGACATATTTATCTAACATTGTTGAGATTTGGATTTGGGTCACCTAAATGCGCATCCGAGTTTAGGAAGGTAAATTATTTAAAATAACGCACCTAAAGCAACTACGCGTTTGCAACTTTGCGAGGGCCATGAAAATTCGCTAAATGGCACGCCTCGATTTCTAAGGATAAACAAAATTAATTAAACGAGGACCATGCAATTGAGATTTTATTTGGCACGGCGCGCCTCTAGTCTAGATTCGAAAAGAAGGCTGATTTAATTAACTAGAAGACTTAAAGAAATTCGCATCTTTATTCTGAAGATAAGGTTCATTGAGCTCAACACTTAGTGGGCTGATATTAAAAACTGATCTCTTGATTGTTTGGTGGGACTAAGTCCAACAGCAAACCTTATCGCCTCAAACAGGCCAGGCCCAATTGGACAAGCAATGCGTGAAGGGCCCAGGAATATGCCAAAGATACGACAACGCATAACAGGCCCAAGAGGCCCATTTCGACGTACTGCCTATTGCACGCCCATGTTAAACCCCAAATTGACAACAGGGAATGTATGGCGTCAACCAAAAACGTCTAAGACTATCATGATTTAAACAACCTGCTGCAGTTAGACAAAACACTAAACTGAATTTGGAATTCTCAATTAAAGGTACAAGAACCTCATACTAACAGGATACTATGGGAATACATAACTAGAACAAACTAACTAATGTAAGTTCAGTAATCAATCACAAACTGGTCTTAAGAGAACAATTTCGCAGGTGAAAAGACAGACTATTACACTATTGATTATGGTGTAATTAACAATCTATTGCAGTGATCCCATGGCACACATTGTCCAAATGACCATTTTAGTAACCTTGAACCTATATGATGAGAACTTCAATTCATTTGAACCCAAACCTCACACTCATACTCTCTCAGAATCAAGCCAACGAGTAGGCATAGATTCACTTTACAATATTCAGCAACATGAGAAAGGGCTAGACTAAACATGCATGATATAGGATTACATACCTAATAATATTGAAATAGATGAAATAGTAGAAATAAACTTGAAATACAACTTATATCCCAAATGTTTCACATTCAAAGTGCAGATTCACATTCACATGCTGTCTATGGTTCCAAGAGATACCTGAAAAGCAAAGAAAATAGGAAAAATGGGGGATCAGCAGCAGAGCAGTGTCGACAGCAACATAATAGTGATTACGCAGTTGAATCCAACCTGAACTTCCAAAAACCAGCTCCCCGTAGCTCAAACCATTTTGATCCCAGAAAAGAGCCAAAAACTACTTCAATCTTTTAAGAAACCGCAAAGAAAACACACTCAGCTTCAATGAAACAGTGATTTTGGTGCCCTTTTTTGTATTTTTTTTTAATTTTTCACACTCTATTAGTGTTTTTGTATTTTTGCTTTAACCGTTTCTGATTTCTTAAATCTCCTCTCCCTTAAAAATTCAGCTAATGGGGCTTTTATACAGGGGAATTAGGGCAGCAGTAGAATTCTCAGATTTTGCCCTTTAACCCTTTTTTAATTTTCATTTTAGCTTAGCCAACCTTAGTCAATTTTGTCTTTGCTCAACTACCCCTAGTTCAAATATCAGCATTTCAGAATAGCCCCCCTCCCCAGCTTCCTAGAAGCTTCCCTAATCTGTTATGCAAGATCCCCTAAGTTAGAGTTCCTAAATTACCCCTTAAGCACCCTGTTATTACCCCTGAAACCAAAACCAAATATGGGTCAAAGTTGGCCCAAGGTTGAATTAATTCAAAACCCGGCCCAAACCATGAGCCTGTATTAACAGCCCACATTTGAGTTTTCAAACTCTGAACCTAATAGAAATCTTCCAGACGGACCAAACCCTTGAATTTCAGCAGAAAAAAGAATTCACTGAGAGAAGCTCGGAAAACAGTTATTTAGTAGTTAAACGACTAATTAATCATATTATACCAGGATATTGATACGCTAACCCGTTTTATTGATCTTAAAATTAAACTAAAACTAAAGAGGAATAAGGCTCAGGACCATAGCCTTAAACATTAACCAGAATAAGAAGAGAAGAAACGGAAGGAGGATGGTTCAAACATGAAGCAGACGACGGAGACGAAAGAGCAAGAACAAAGAACAAATACCTCGATGGCCACAAGGCTTTGATAAATTTCAAACGATTCCGACTTGACTCGAAACTAGTATAAAACATATGTTCCCTTTGAGAACAAACGAGCAATACTCGTTTCAAGCCCAATCATTCATCAGAACTCGAGGACTTGAAACAGGTCTGATTTGGCGAGGATTTTGGGAAAAATGGTGATGGATTAGGGTGCAAGGAGGGGCGATGGTTGCATGGCCAAATTTTGGTGGTGATTGGTGCTATTTCGCCGGCGACAATGGCTGACTCGCTCAGGGGCGGCGTTATTTGATGAAGGAGATAAGAGAAGGGGTTCGTTTTGTCTTAGGTTTAACTGGGGATTTCGGACAATCTTATGTGGGATAGGGGATGTGCTAGGGCCGTTGGATGAAACCAAATCAATGGCTCAGATGAAAGGATGGCAAAACGACGTCGTTTGGCTCAAGTGGGGATCGGATCGGGTTGGGCGGATCTGGGCTTGGGTCAGCCGGTTTTTAGAGGGGAAAATTGATTTGGACTTGGGAAAATTAATAGATTTGGCCCAAAATTGATCTCTTCAACTCTTTTCTTTTCTTTTCAATTTTTCTATTTTTTAGAAGTTCTTTTTTTTCTTTTTCCAAAAATTAAAACCTAACCTAAATTAATTCCTAATTCAAAATATCCTACCAAATTAAATTAATTAACTCCAACTAATAATTACCGCAATTAATTAAAAACCAAATTAAAGGAAAAACTATCAAAAATCAAAACTAAAATTAAAAAGTGAAAAAATAGGTTATTTTTGTGATTTTTTCCATTTTTATAAAACAACTAATTTGTTAATTAATCCTAAAATGTAAAATTAAATCCTAAATACAAATACAAAATATTTTTGTATTTTTCATTAATTAAACAAAGTTAACATGCGCAGAAAAGTGCAAACAATTAACGAAAATGCTACAAAAATCTACGAAATTGCAAATACTGGAAAAAATTATTTTGTTTTGAATTTATTGGAGTAATTCATATAGGGCAAAAATCACGTGCTCACAGCTGCCCCTCTTTGCTCGGAAACACGAAGAGTTTTCGTGCAAAGATAAAGTGAGCGGATACGAGCGATTTTTGCTCGTTTGAATACTCCGTGGGAAGTATTTTTGAAAGATTTGACCGCACCCTGCTTCCGAGGTTGCCTACATATCCTTGGCTATAAAGGAATCAGGTCAGTGTAGTTCGGGAAGTTTTGGTAGCTGGGACTACCATGAAGCTGTGATTTCACAGTTGCTGCTGTTGCTGCTACCGCTTACTGAACCCCTTATTACACCATGTCAAAATAAAAAGACGCTAGACTAGACTATGATCTATGCATTAAGAAAATCCTATCTATGTCTTCAAACTTGATCTTGTGATTCCTGTTGCTTTTTTACTTGTATTCTCCTGGTGACGCCCCTTTGTTGCCGGCTTGAATTGTGATCTGATATGCTTTCCCTTTTCTTCAGGTGGGCGCCTGATTACCGAAACATAAATTGTTTCCCTTCCTTCAAACTGATGTTGTTCTCCATTGCCCTCTAGGTAATCGCCTGATTGCCAAAACTTTATCTGTATTCCCGTGCTCTCCAGGTGGGCGCCTGATTGCTGAACTTGAACTGTATTCCCGTGCTCTCCAGGTGGGCGCCTGATTGCTGAACTTGAACTATATTCCCATGCTCTCCAGGTGGGCGCCTGATTGCCAAAACTTGAACTGTATTCCCGTGCTCTCCAGGTGGGCGCCTGATTGCCAAAACATGAATCGTATTCCCGTGCTCTCTAGGTGGGCGCCTGATTGCCAAAACTGGAATTGTATTCTCGTGCTCTCCAGGTGGGCGCCTGATTGCTGAACTTGAACTGTATTCTCGTGCTCTCCAGGTGGGCGCCTGATTGCTGAACTTGAAGATCTGTATTCCCGTGCTCTTGGGCGCCTGATTGCTGATACTTCAACTGCATTCCCGTGCTCTCCAAGTGGCCGCCTGATTGCTGAACTTGAACTGTATTCCCGTGCTCTCCAGGTGGGCGCCTGATTGCCAAAACTTGAACTGTATTCCCGTGCTCTCCAGGTGGACGCCTGATTGCTGAACTTGAACTGTATTCCCGTGCTCTCCAGGTTGGCGCCTGATTGCCAAAAAGTTGAACTGTATTCCCATGCTCTCCAGGTGGGCGCCTGATTCCTGAACTTGAACTGTATTCCCGTGCTCTCCAGGTGGGCGCCTGATTTCCAAAACTTGAACTGTATTCCCGTGCTCTCCAGGTGTGCGCCTGATTGCTGAGCTTGAATTGTATTCCCGTGCACTCCAGGTGGGCGCCTGATTGCCAAAACTTTGACTATATTCCCGTGCTCTCCAGGTGGGCGCCTGATTGCTGAACATGACTGTATTCCCGTGCTCTCCAGGTGGGCGCCTGATTGCTGAACTTGACTGTATTCCCGTGCTCTCCAGGTGGGCGCCTTATTGCCAAAACCTTAACTGTATTCCCGTGCTCTCCAGGTGGGCGCCTGATTTCAACAAAATAGACAAAACAGAGAAAATTTTCTGCCCCAGTTTGGTAGCTGGGCACATCTGTGAGTGTTAAACTGAATAATGTTACCAAATATTCTAAGAATTTGAAAGTTAGATCCCATTATCCAGGAGGGTCCTGACAACTCCTAGTTAAATGACAGTTTTAAATCTAAATTATATCTTCTAAAGGTATTACTTCCACTACAGCTTGTTATCTAAGCAGATCTTAAAACTACACCACATTATCCATGAGGGTCCTAAAAATCAAAATCAAGTCTTATCTTAAGAGTGACAATTCCTTATTGCTGAATTATACTATCCTACAACAGAACTTACGCTAAATCTTGTTATCTAATGGAAATCTTAAAGCTAGGTCCCATTATTCAGGAGGGCCCTGAAAACTCCTAATTAAATCCTATCTCAAGAAATGAAAACTTTGAAACCAACTTATATTCCTTTAAGGTACATTTATGCTAGATCTTGCTACTTATGATTGTTTAAAATTTTAAACTAGGTCCCATTTTCCAGGAGGGTCCTGAAAATTTACGGTCAAACCTTTCTGGTGCTTTCTTTTCCCCTACGGAAGGTTTCTCCGAAACAAACAAAATTTTCTGCCCTGTTTCAATCAAAGAAAAATCTTGTCAGTTTAATAATGCGGTGGTTAGTTGATGTCATTCTCGCTGCAAGTTTCTCCGCTGCCGTGCTTTGTTTTAACTGGCTTCCTAGAACTGGCCGAGAATCGCTTGACTTTCTGACTGTCTTTCAACCCACATGACCTTGGATGACCCGAGTGTTCTATACCGAGTACATCTATGACCCCTTTATCTGAACCTCTGCATTTCCCATGAAATTACTAAATCATTCCACCGATGGAACTTTCACTGACCTTTCATATCCCATTTCACACCGTACTATCTTTAGTAATGCCTTGACCGCCTTGTGCTTTGTGCAACTTGGAAGTTGGTAGTGAGCTTTGAAATCCTTTCTTATTTGTTCAAACAAAACTGACATTGGAAACATCTTAAAGAGATAAACCCAAAAGAAATGAAATGCAATGACCTTGAGAGTTAGGGATAATAAAAATCAAAAACTGGAAGACTGTCTGATAGGAAAAGGAAAAGAGACTTATCTGAGTGTAACAGCTGGCACCAATGATCATGACATGCATTTCGGACTAGTCGGCCCAGTCTGTCCAACCAACCAACTTTCAATTGTCGTACTTTATGCCACGAGATCTTTAAAAGCATTTTTCTTCTCCAAAACCTTGTCCTTGTTCGGCCTGTGGTGCCCCAGAGGGTTTTCACCAACAAGCCTCTCTCATTGGTTCATTTCTCAACTCACTTTCTCCTTAAGGTGCCCGTGAAGGTTTTCACCAATAAGACTCTCTCATTTTCGACTTCTCTCAGCTTTCATCGCCTTACGGTGCCCGTGAGGGTTTTCCCCAATAAGACTCTCTCATTTTCATTTTTCCTGCTTGGACCGGAGCATTGCCCCTGATGTGAATCACCTCTACTTGCTTGACTCGGCATTTCTCGAAGACTGATAGGAAGGTCTTTCTTTGGACCATAATGTGGGCTTTTGGATGGGGTTAGAAAGAAAGGATAAAGGCTCAAAAACAACTTAAAAGGGCTCAAAATTACAACTTTTGGAATCGGATCTCTTACAACAACCACAACTTCTGCCCTAGTTTCTTTGCTTGGGGACTTTTGAATTTTTATTTTGATGGGACCGAACCGTGAGGCTGCCTACGTATCCTTAAAGGAATCAGGTCGAACGTAGTTCATGACATAGAAATTGTTTTGTTGTTGTGATTTTCTCTTTTCTCTTTCTTCTTTTTTTTCTTCTTTTCTTCTTCCTTTCCTCTTTTTGTTGTTTTGTTGTTTTTCCTTTCATTTTTCTTCTTTTTTTTCTTTTCTACTCTTTTTCTTTTCTTTTCTTTTTCAATTTTCATTTTTCTTTTCTCTCTTTTCCTTTACTTATCTTTCGCGCTTGCGTTTCTGATCTTTGCTACTGATTCTAAAAGAGGGGTATGAAAGGAGATAAATAAGGCTCAAAGGGGGTAACAAAGGATAAAGTATTTAGATAGCAGAACAAAATGCCTTCGTCATTCCAATCTTTAAAACATGACAAGTACAAACAAACACAATTTAACCAAAGAAATCATACATAATCTCTTTTGACCGCATCAAAATTGATAGCCATGTCTACACACTTGCCTTCTATATCTGTTAAATACAAATCACCGTTGGACAACACTCTCGTTACGATGAACAACCCCTGCCAATTTGGGGCAAACTTGCCTTTGGCCTCAGTCTGATGTGGAAGGATACGTCTCAACACTTGCTGACCTACTTCAAACTTCTATGGACGCACCTTCTTATTATATGCTCTTGCCATTCTCTGTTGATACAACTGGCCATGACACACTACTGGCAATCTTTTCTCATCGATCAAACTCAATTGCTCCTGGCGGGTTTTCACCCACTCATCATCATTAATTTCGGCTTCAGCAATAATCCGAAGGGATGGAATTTCAACTTTTCAGAATTAGCTTGGCTTTTAAGACAGGACGGAAGATTCCTCATGCATGTCATGTCATGTCATTGAAACCAGCATAAAAAGAACTGTACAAGGAAGAAAAGAAAAACAAAAATAAAACTATCAGGAATGATAAAAAAAAGGGAAATTACATTTCATTGAAATCAAAAAGATAACAAGGTTTATACATCCAAATGGACGGAACATAGGATCTGAATTACAACCCTAGAATAATCCAGATAAACTGAAAGAAAATCAAAGCAAACTACCAAAACTCCTTCCGGGTAGGGAGAGGAGTAGCTTCCCAATTGTTAATCTTTGCACTTGGGTCGACAAATTGCGCATCCGCCTTGCTAGAACCCTCTCCAACTTCCACCATGTTCACATCGTCGAACAACTTCTCGAACCTTTCAATCAACTCTTTATCAAGATCAACCACAGAACTAGGAACTGTTATTACTGGGCGCTTCCTGGCGCCTGGCTTGATAATGACGGGATCTGTGCGGGCACCCTCCACAATCACGACAGGCTTGTTCGCCACTCCTGGCACAACCACTTTTGCCCTTTCTTTTTTCGTTGCAACCTCACTTGAGGACCCCTTCTTGACTACCGCAGATGGTTCACTATTTGTCCCGCTCGACCTGATCACTGATTTCTCACTTGTTGACTTTTCAACCGGCCTGACCTCACTAAACTGAATCATCATGATGGTCTGTGAAGGCTTCTTGGGTTCTCCTCCTTTATGCACTAGCTCGATCATGTTTGTCTCTTGATGGGCTGGCAGCGTGTTCTGGTTGATGTTGGGTGCCTCCGGAGCTTGGACTTCAATCCGATTTGTATCAATGAGCTCTTGGATAGCATTTTTCAATTTCCAGCATTTCTCCGTGTCGTGCCCCGGAACACAAGAACAATATTCGCAACTTACAAAATAATCAAGATTTCTCGGGGGAGGATTTGGCAACTTTGACTCGATCGGCCTCAGCATATCCAATTGTCTCAGCCTGTCGAACAAACTAGTATAGGACTCTCCTAATGGAGTGAAGGTTTTCTTCTTCTGCAGCCTCTCATTCTTAAATGCTTGATTGGGATGGAAATCTGGTCTAGGAGGGTTTCGGTAGGCTCGTGGGGGTGGATAGGCATTTTGCGGAGCTGGGTAGGTATTTTGGGGGGCTGGCGCACGCCATTGTGCGTGGGCGGGAGGTTAAATGTATGTTTGGGCATGGAGGACAGAAAAATGGGGGTTTGGTGGCGGGTAGTAGTGTTGGGGTGGATTATACGGGGTATGGGGGTAGGTTTGGTGGTGGGGTCGAGGCTGATTATAGTGGTGAGGTGAGCCCCTGGGTCCGAACCAAGCTCCCGAATCAATCGTTGCCAAATCCTCTTTCTTTTTCTTTCCAATTACTCCCCCAGTTTCACTCTGAATGGACTGGGTGGTTGCCTTAATAGCCGAATAGCTCATGATTTTGTTTGACTTAAGTCCTTCTTCTACCATACTACCCATCTTCACCACTTCATTGAAGGACTTGCCTATAGCTGATACCAGATTACCGTAATAAGTAAGTTCTAAGGCCTGCAGAAAATAATCCACCATTTAACTCTCTTTCATTGGAGGGTCAACCCTTGCTGCCTGTTCTCTCCACCGCAAACCATACTCCTTGAAGCTTTCATTGTGCTTTTTCTCAATCTTTGTCAAAGACAGACGATCCGGAATAATCTCAAGATTGTACGGGAAGTGGCAAGCGAATGCTTGGGCTAGATCATCCCATGTATACCATCTTCCGTGATCTTGCCGAGTGTACCACTCCAGCGTCGAACCACTCAGACTTTGACTGAAATATGCCATTAACAACTCGTCTTTCCCGCCAGCTCCCCTCATTTTGCTACAAAACCCTCTCAATTGTGCCACTGGATCGTCGTGCACATCATACAAATCAAACTTGGGCATCTTAAACCCTACCGACAATTGAACATCTGGAAATAGACACAGATCTTTGTAAGCCACGCTTACCTGACCTCCCAACCCCCGCATGTCTCTGAATGACTGTTCCAGGCTTTTAACTTTCTTGAACATCTCCTCCTGTTTGGGATTTTTAGATGCTTTCTTGTTTTCCACAGGTAGATCAAAACGAGGAGTGTAGGAATAGGGTTCTGGAGCTTTGAAAGTGGGATCTGGGGGGTAATATTGGTTATCCTGGGCCTGGAATAAGGGCTCGCTAGAGGATCTGTGGAGTGTAGCGGGAGGGGGTGCCACGAAGACAGGAGTGGCTGGTGGAGGAGGGTATGGAACTGTTGGATGGTGGAGCTGGTGGTGTTTGGGAGGTGGTGCTCTGGTAGTGTCAGTAAATGGGAAAGCCCGGGGACGAGTCGGTAGTAGGGGGTTCCTGAGACTGAGCCGTTGGCGGGATTTAAGCAGGGTTGGCAGGGTAAGCTGGTGGTGGGTGCCCTTTTGCCCATGCTTGGTACATCTCGGCCATCTGTTGTTGCAGCTTATACATCTCTTCTTTCATCACATTAACATCCAACTCTTCCACCTCTCTCGAAGGATCGATAACACTCGCATCATGTTCCTGGTTGGCCATGATCAACTTCTTTTTGGACCGGGTGTTATATGGGTGAGTTGCCAGAATGCCACACAAACTGACCACCTGCCTGTTACTTGATGACAACAACAAACTTGTTAGCGATCACGGTTTAACAGATAGGCAACCGCACATTTGGGGAATGTAATGCACCTAAGCAGTTAGCCGTTTCTATCATGGATTTGATCGGTTGCTTGCGTCATCCCGGCTTTCCCCTAGTTTCCATTTGCAACTTCTCTTTTTCTCTCTTTTTTTTTCTTTCTTTTTCCTTCTTTTTCTCTCTCTTTTTCTTTTCAATCCTGCCTTTCTTTGCTTGATTTCTCGTTGTTCTTTATTCTTTCATCTCTCTCTCTTGTTTTGCCATTGTTGCATTCCCACAGTTTCTTATTTTCCTCTCTCTTTTCTTTCTTTTTCTCTCTTGTTTTTCTCTCTCTTTTTTTTTCTTTTTTTCTTCTCTTTTTTTTAATTTTTTTTTTTGGTTATGATCGAATCCTATGGAGATTGCCTACGTATCATAACCCCGCATGAATCTGACCAAGCGTAGTTCTGGGGGATGAGTGTAAAAATAAATACTAAAACATTTTTGGGATTTTCAAATTTTTCATAAAAAACAAATGCTTTGATTACAACGACTCAAAAACTAACAGACTCGAAAAGGAAACTGACAGATTCTGATGAAAAGATGAAAATAAATATTCAAAAACAAACTGACAGACTCCAACAGAAAGATAAAAATACAGACACGCAAACAGACTAACAGACTCCGATGAAAATCATGAATACATCAATGCCTCAACTGCCCCTGGGACACACGGGACATCATTCGGTCTCGCCACGGGCCTACGCGCTAAATCCCCTTGGAGGTGGTAGAGATCTTCCATTACTTGGCGGACAAAGGTCATCACTGCGGCAAAGAACATGGATCTAGTCATATCCTCACAACTATTGCACTTCATCGCGATGTAGTCGGCGATCCTTCTGACTCTCTCTCTCTCTTATGACACCCTTTTCTTGCAACAAACGCCCAATCTGCTGGGCCCTGGCTTCCAAAGTTTGTTCGGCTACTTGATTCTGTTCTTGAAGTTGTTGCAAATCTTTTTCTAACTGTGCCATTGCTGTATAACAGTGTTCTCTTTCAGCCTTAAAGTCTTTCGCCTGCTTGATCATTTTGTTCTCAACGATGATGACCCTTTTCTTCAATCCCGCAACCTCATTGTCATAATTCTCTTTTAACTGTTTAACCAGGCGTGCTCGTTCCTCCGCATTCTTAGACAATTTTGTTCGAGCCCTGGCTATTTCACCCTCTGCTTTGTTCAAATCAAAACCATACTCACTTACCTTCTGCCTAAGGTTATCTATAAGCTTTTCATCTTTTGCACTTCTGGCAGGGTTTTCAGCTGCTATTTTCATTTCCCGTATCTGGGCTCAAAGGGCCTCATTTTCTTTGGCTAACTTTTTCTTTTCACTCTCATCCATCGCGGCTTGCAGACCATTCTCAAATTGAAGATCCTTCACTTGCTTTTCCAGCTTTCCTATGGTGGCCCTGTACTCATTCTCCTTGGCCAACCAAGCCCACTGTTCTTGCGATGCCTCAACGAATTCCTGAATGTAAGGCTTTTTGGCTGGTCTTTCATGTTCGGCCCTTGCAGTGTTCTTCTTTATATACCAGGCAAGATAGGCGGTTGAGACCTCGCCTCTAGATAGGTCACGCACTCGAGTGTTCGCTGTCAAATACTAGCACTCGTTCCGAATAGAATGAACTATTTCTTCATGAAATTGGCCGTCAGAGCTAACCTCGACCGCATAAACACTAAGATCTTCATCTGGGTGCGTCACTTGGCACCTTCCCAACTGTCTCATCACCCAGTATGGAGCGTAAGGCTGAATGCCTCGAAGACCCATTAGGAGGAAGTACGGACCGGTGGCGGGCATATACACAATTTCCTCAACAGGAAGCCAACCCAGTGTCCACTCTATTTGCCCCGCAGTGATGGAGCGGAGGCGGGATACCCAATCTCCAAACCCTTCTGGCAACTTGAACCCTGAAATCGTTGTGTCGAACTCTTCAATGCAGCTTTTCTCTGGGGACCCATAACTCATATACTGAGGGTGGTGACACAGGTGTTCGATCATCCACATATGTAATAGCAAATTGCATCCCTCGAAGAAATCTGCCCCAGCTTTACAAGCTGTGAGAGCTCGGTATATCTCAGACACTATCAGAGGGGCAAGGGTGCTTTTGGCGTTGGTAATCAAGACTTTGACGACTCCAGCCACCCGCAGATCGATATTCCCATCTTTCCGGGGAAACACCACGAGGCCTAAGAAAGCTACCATGAAAGCAAAATGCCTATGCTCATCGCATTTTGCTCGGTTCCCTTTGCTACAAACCCCGCTTTTCGGATTGTCGAATCCTCCTACATACCCGTACCTCTGGTATATGAAACGTAGAGCGGAAAAACCATCCGCCAACTCAGAGTACTGGACTCCCTTGCTTATTTTTAGCCGATCCATGAATTTATGAGAGTTAACGGTTCTTGGAGCGATCAGATACTTATGCCTCAGACCTTCAGTACTTCCGATATAACCTGCTATCTCTTCCAAGGTGGGTGTGAGTTCAAAATTCGAGAAATGCAAGACGTTGTGAGCTGGGTCCCAAAACGTAACCAACGCCTTTATGATGTCTCCTCTAGGTATGATCTTCAACAACTCGGTGAGACCCCGCAAGTATAGATTGACCTTATCTTGCTCTGATTTACCCAGATCTTCCCACCACATATGCAACTCCAAAGGGATCTTGTTCATGACTGTTATTGGCAAATTTTGACTCGTGCTCATTCTGCACATTTATTAGGGTGATTAAGCAAAATCAAGACTCATTTGACTCCAAAACAAAGTTAACACTGTTTTTCACTCTTTTTTTCATTTTCATTTTAAAAATAAAATCCGGCTTTGCAAATACGGCCTTTCAGCACTTCCGGGGAAGAAGATTTTAAGGCTGTATTCGCTAACCGGCCAAAACCTTGAAAAATGACCAAAGGCGACTGTTCTTGCAAAAATAGCCCTTCGGCGTCCTTTTGGGGACATTCGACTATTCTTGACAAGAATAGCATAACCTTACTTATTTACAGTAAAATTTTTGTTCTTTTGGGCTATTTTTGTAAAAAAGGAAGTTGGACCCGATGGGGGTTGCCTACGTATCCCACATCCGGTGAGAATCAAACTGGCGTAGTTCGGGCAATTTTGACAAAACAAAAACCAACATTTTTTTCTTTTTTTTTCTAAAAAAAAAACACAAAACTTTTCTTTTCTTTTCTTTTTCAAAATTTCGGCAGAGTTTCAGTATATTTTGGACATTGGTTTTTCAAAAACAGACAATTATCTCTCTCAGTCCCCCCATTGACATTCCTTCTCAACTTCTCCCCTATAAGCTGGTCAACATGCAAATCCGAAGAAAATGAATGCACAAGTAGCAAGTAAGATGCATCAGGATGGTCTTTTCAATTCGGGTACACCTGTCCTAGACAGACCCAACCCCTGTGTTGAGTCTCCAAAGTCAAATGCACATGATGCAAACAAACGTCCCTACTAGGGATCCGACATGAGGCTGAGTTATTCTAGGTTCAATACCTGGGTATTTGTTCTACACTTGTGTACCCGAGCGGACAACTCGAGCCGAGGAGGGGGCTACGTACTGGGAACCAAAAGGCTATTCGGCTTAGTAACTTGTCCGAGCCTCTTTCTTATTTCAAGGTATAACACTAACAGAATAAGGAGTCACGACCAGCGAGCACATCCCCGAAGATGAGAAGAGAAAGGTTTTGTAGCAGTTTATATACAGTTCAGATAATATCAAAGCGGTAAAAGCAACATTTAGCACATTGGGCCCAAGCATGTAATAAAATCAGATAATAGATAAAGCCAAATATAACAATTCATCTAAGCTCGAATTCTGAACCCTGAACCAGAGATTCTGGGTTCTTTTCCCCAGCAGAGTCGCCAGAGCTGTCACACCTCCTTTTTCACAACACCCCGGAAGGAAGGGTATAAGGGATTTTTTTCAAACTTAAAGTGACAATCGAAACGGGATTTATTTCTTTAAAGATTTAGAGTCTCCACTTGGGATATTTATGGTGTCCCAAGTCACCGGTTCAAATCCCGAATCGAGGAAAAGATTGACTCTGTTTTACAGTCCGCGAACATAGAAATTCGGGTGAGGAATTCTGTTAACCCGGGAGAAGATGTTAGGCATTCCCGGGTACCGTGGTTTTAGCACGGTCGCTCAACTGTTACAATTGGCCTATTATCTGATTTTAATACCCTTTTTAACCTATGTGCATTTTAGCTTTATAACCGCTTTTATTCATTTTTAGGAAGATTGCAATGTTATTAAAACACGTCTTGAACCACGTCACATAAATGCACCCGCGGTCCTCGACATATTTATCTAACATTGTTGAGATTTGGATTTGGGTCACATAAATGCACACCCGAGTTTAGGAAGCTAAATTATTAAAATAACGCACCTAAAGCAACTATGCGTTATCAACTTTGCGAGGGCCATGAAAATTCGCTAAATGGCACGCCTCGATTTCTAAGGATAATCAAGATTAATTAAACGAGGACCATGCAATTAAGATTTTATTTGGTACGGCACGCCTCAAGTCTTGATTCTAAAAGAAGGCTGATTTAATTAACTAGAAGACTTAAAGAAATTCGCATCTTTATTCTGAAGATAAGGTTCGTTGAGCTCAACACTTAGTGGGTTGATATTAAAAACTGATCTCTTGATTGTTTGGTGGGACTAAGGCCAACAACAAACCTTATAGCCTCAAACAGGCCAGGCCCAATTGGACATGCAATGCGTGAAGGGCCCAGGAATATGTCAAAGAGACGGCAACACATAACAGGCCCAAGAGGCCCATTTCGATGTACTGCCTATTGCGTGCCCATGTTAACCCCCAAATTGACAACAGGGAATGTATGGCGTCAACCAAAAACGTCTAAGACTATCATGATTTAAACAACCTGCTGCAGTTAGACAAAACACTAAACTGAATTTGGAATTCTCAATTAAAGGTACCAGAACCTCATACTACCAGGATACTATGGGAATGCATAACTAGAACAAACTAACTTATGTAAGTTCAATAATCAATCACAAACTTTTTTTAGGAGAACAATTCCGCAAGTGAAAAGACACACTATTACACTATTGATTATGGTCTAATTAACAATCTATTACAATGATCCCATGGCACACCTTGTCCAAATAACCATTTCAGTAACCTTGAACCTATATGATGAGAACTTCAATTCATTTGAACCCAAACCTCACACTCATACTCTCTCAGAATCAAACCAACGAGTAGGCATAGATTCACTTTACAATATTCAGCAACATGAGAAAGGGCTAGACTAAACATGCATGATATAGGATTACATAATTAATAATATTGAAATAGACGAAATAGTAGAAATAAACATAAAATACAACTTATATCCCAAATGTTTCACATTCAAAGTGCAGATTCACATTCGCATGTTGTCTATGGTTCTAAGAGATACCTGGAAAGCAAAGAAAGTAGGAAAAATGAGGGATCAACAGCAGAGTAGTGTCGACAGCAACATAACAGTGATTACGCAATTGAATCCAACCTAAATTTCCAAAAACCAACTCCCAGTACCTCAAACCATTTTGATCCCAGAAAAGAGTCAAAAACTACTTCAATCTTTTAAGAAACCCTAAAGAAAACACACTCAGCTTCAATGAAACAGTTATTTTGGTTGCCTTTTTTTGTATTTTTTTTCTCATTTTTCAGACTCTATCAGTTTTTTTGTATTTTTGCTTTAGTTGTTTCTGATTTCTTCAATCTCCTCTCCCTTAAAAATTCAACTAATGGGGCTTTTATATAGGGAATTAGGGCAGCAGTAGAATTCTCAGATTTTTCCCTTTAACCCTTTTTTAATTTTTATTTTAGCTTAGCCAACCTTAGTCAATTTTGTCTTTGCTCAACTACCCCTAGTTCAAATATCAGCGTTTCAGAATATCCCCCCTCCCCAGCTTCCTAGAAGCTTCCCTAATCTGTTATGCAAGATCGCCGAAGTTAGAGTTCCTAAATTACCCCTTAAGCACCCTGTTATTACCCCTGAAACCAAAACCAAATATGGTTCAAAGTTGGCCCAAGGTTGAATTAATTCAAAATCCAGCCCAAACCATGAGCCTGTATTAAAAGCCCACATTTGAGTTTTCAAACTCTGAACTTAATAGAAATCTTCCAAATGGACCAAACCCTTGAATTTCAGCAGAAAAAAGAATTCCCTGAGAGAAGCTCGGAAAACAGTTATTTAGTAATTAAACGACTAATTAATCACATTATACTAGGATATTGATACGCTAACCCGTTTTGTTGATCTTAAAATTAAACTAAAACTAAAGAGGAATAAGGCTCAGGACCATAGCCTTAAACATTAACCAGAATAAGAAGAGAAGAAACGGAAGGAGGATGGTTCAAACATGAAGCAGACGACGGAGACGAAAGAGCAAGAACAAAGAACAAATACCTCGACGACCACAAGGCTTTGATAAACTTCAAACGATTCCGACTTGAGTCGAAACTAGTATTAACCATATGTTCCCTTTGAGAACAAACGAGCAATACTCGTTTCAAGCCCAATTGTTCATCAGAACTCGAGGACTTGAGAAATTTTCTTCTCGTTCGATCTCAGATTTGAAACAGGTCCGATTTGGCGAGGATTTTGGAAAAAATGGTGATGAATTAGGGTGCAAGGGGGGTGATGGTTGCATGGCCAAATTTTGGTGGTGATTGGAGCTATTTCGCCGGCGACAATGGCTGACTCGCTCGGGGGCAGTGTTATTTGATGAAGGAGATAAGAGAAGGGGTTCGTTTGGTCTTAGGTTTAACTGGGGATTTCGGACAATCTTATGTGGGATAGGGGATGTGCTAGGGCCTTTAGATGTAACCAAATCAATGGCTCAGATGAAAGGATGGCAAAACGACGTCGTTTGGCTCAAGTGGGGATCAGACCGGGTTGGGCGGATCTGGGCTTGGGTCAGCCGGTTTTTAAAGGGGAAAATTGATTTGGTCTTGGAAAATTAATAGATTTGGCCCAAAATTGATCTCTTCATCTCTTTTCTTTTCTTTTCAATTTTTCTATTTTTTAGAAGTTCTTTTTTTTTCCAAAAATTAAAACCTAACCTAAATCAATTCCTAAATCAAAATATCCTACCAAATTAAATTAATTAAGTCCAACTAATAATTACCACAATTAATTAAAAACCAAATTAAAGGAAAAACTACCAAAAATCAAAACTAAAATTAAGAAGTGCAAAAATAGGTTATTTTTGTGATTTTTTCCATTTTTATAAAATAACTAAATTGTTAATTAATCCTAAAATGTAAAATTAAATCCTAAATACAAATGCAACACATTTTTGTGTTTTTCATTAATTAAACAAAGTTAACATGCGCAGACAAATGCAAACAATTAACGAAAATGCTAAAAAAATCTACGAAATTGCAAATACTGGAAAAAATTTATTTTGTTTTGAATTTATGGGAGTAATTCATATAGGGCAAAAATCACGTGCTCACAACACCTACATTGGTTTCTACAGTCAGAGAGTGAATCTGCAGGTTCATTTAGGGGCTCAATCATGGTATCCGATTCAGCAGGGCTTGGGAGTTCAAGTTGGATATTTCATTCCAGCAGGTGGTAGAGATCGCTCGTAGATTATGGGAATGTAGGATCAAGAGGGAGAGGTTAGGGAGGCTAAGAGGTCTCGTAGATCGAAGAGATCTATTGGTCCCTATTTTAGAGGCAGGGTACAACATGGTAGAGGTTTTATGGGTCAGCCAGTTCAATTTGCACATCAGGCTTCCCACGGTGTTTCAGGTACCCATGGGACTCAGCGTACCCATATCGGATAGCTTCCACAGCTACGTTAGTGGAGAGGTTTCTTCGAGTGTGGAGATACCAGCCACATGGTGAGAGATTGTCCCAGACTCCGGACAGATGTGTCAAAGTGGGGTATTCAAGCTATGAGTTATACTCTAGTTGCTAATATCCCTGCACCGCCAGCTTAGGGTGCAAGTTAGGCGGGTAGACGCCACCCAAAAGGGGGAGGCCCGACATATTGATGGGCTTTCTATGGTAGAGTTGAGGCCGCTACACCAGATGATGTTGTACAAGTATAGTTTCGATTGTTATAGAAGAGCATCATTCTTATTTTTTTTTGGTTTTTCTTATTGGGGTGATTACTCCTATTTTGCTTCATATATGGGTGAGTTTCATGATTTTGTACTTTGTTTATGTGTTTACCCCTATTGGCAGATTCTATAGTGGTAGCCCATGGCTATTATTTTGTTTTGTTCACGATCGAGAGCTTTGAGGCTTGAAATGACTTCTGTTACTCATTAAGTAGGTTTTGATGTGATTTCTGGATGATTGGTTACAATTTGTGATTTAGATGCTCTGCCAGTATGGGGGTTCATTATGTGTTGTGATTTTGTTTAGCGGAATTGAATTGGTGGAATGATTTCGGTTGGTACGATATGTATACTACTTACGATTTAGAGCTGGGGATGGGATCCTCACATTTTCATGTGGTTTGATTTGTTGAGCCGGGCTACGTGCCGCAGTGGAAGTTATATCAGGATGAGATCATTGTGATTAGTTCATGTGTTTTAATTCTCTCTTGTGAAATTGATTCGTAGTATGGTATAGGTAGGGAGTGGTGCCTGTCAGGCTTGTTTGATAGTTCTCTTATGTGTTTCTCTTTGCATACTTAGCCATATTCGCGTTGTGCTTGTTGGGTTTTAGCTTACAAGGTGTGTGCCAGGTGGCACTGAATGTGACCTGATGATTCGGGTGAATAGTTATGAGGTCTTCGTGTTTCTTGCATCGTTGTTGGTGTTGTGGAGGTCCGGAATAGGTTTTAGCTGAGATGAGGTTATTTGCCGGTGCTGTATTTGATTGTGGGTAGCTATTATGATCAGGGATGTTGTTATGGGCATATGTGTAGTGTGGCACGTCTTGTATTTGTACATAGTGGGTGTAGGCACGAGTTGTTACACCTGGTTAAGGCTGATACCATGTGTTGATGTGGGAATCGTGTCTTTTGGAAATTATCGGATGGTNATTTTTGTCACGTGTTCACCACTGTTCTCATTACCACCGCTATCCCAAGCGGAGTCCGATCACGACCCGACCGGCTAGGTCACCTCATTGGAGGTATTACTCTCAATCAATATTTCATTTCCTTTATCCGGAATCCAATATCAGCATATTACCACCATGTGTGCGGCATGGTATCCGATCACGACCCGATCGGCTAGGTCACCTCGTTAGAGGCATTTCTCCATTCTCATTAGCCAACACTTCAAGTCTTTATTCCACACATAACATATCAATTCCTGGGGCACTCATGGCCACCATCATCACATCGTTTCCCTTTTTTTTTATATTCATTTTACAAGTTGTGAACATATACACATATATTGAGGATACTTCAAATTGCAAGCACAGGTAAATGAGCACATAGCTAGCATGAATAATTCTTTGTTCCAATGTTGGCTTATAGCCCAAGTATTTCCACACATAACTGTACTTTCCGTCATTATCAAATTGTCAAGATTGGCACATTATTCACGTTGGGGCACATCCTTCACGAATATGTACAGATAATTGCATATCAATTAATGCGTAATAACAAGCAATATGCTAACCAATTCAACTCTTACCATGCTTTCATAAATGACAACGGAGCTCAATTTCTAATAAAAGGGGTTTTAGCCATACATACCTGGGGTTGAGTCCCTTTTTAATTTCTACTTCCAATTCACCAAATAATCTAGCAGCACCCATATAGTGCACAAATTAATACGCATAACTTAAAATTCAAGCTTCACAACCACTACCCAGACATATCTAGGTTACTAGCCCCTTCTTTGCACAAGTCTTTGCTCTCACCCAATTACTCCCACTAGGTTCTAGGTTTTAGTAGACATGCATGCACAATTTTAACCACTATTTTAAAGAACCAATGCATGAGACTTCCTCCCCTTAGATTAAACAAGAATTTAAATAAAAATGGTTAGGGATTTTACCTGCAAGAATGGGGATGAAGATAATTGCTTTGAAATTTCCCCGCCCGGATAGTTTTCAAGTATCAAATTTGAAGAAGGTGGCTTTCTCTCTCAAGAACCCTCTCTCCCTCTCTCTTATTTGTTCAGAAGCTTGTTAAAAATGATGGGGTTGGGGTGTTTTATTAAAAAGGGGTCGGGTTAAAATTTAGAAAAGAAAAAGAAAAAGAAAGAAAAAAAAAAGAAGCCGAGCAAGATCTGCGGTCGCATTCTGCGATCGCAGAGTTGAAATGCGGTCCGCAGATTGGACCGCAGAATTGCCTCCAAAACTCTGAGGATTCTGTTTGGGTTTGCGACAGGAATGCGGTTCGCATTCATGTTCTGCGGTCGCATAGTGCACCGCAGAACTGACATTCACAAAATTCAAAGGAGAATATGCGACGACTATGCGGTCCGCATATTTGTTATGCGATCGCATAATAGATCGCATTTTCAACATTAATTTTGACAACTCTACTGTTCCACTCTGCGGTAGAAATGCGGTCCGCATATCAATTATGCGGTCGCATTTTGGACCGCATCTTGACCTCAAGTTTTAACCAAACCACTGTTTCGTTATGCGGTGGTAATGCGGTCCGCATATTGGATCTGCGACCGCATTCTGGGCCGCATAATGGCATTTTTCTGGAAAATTGATTCTTTTGATTTTTAAAAGCTTAGATCAATACCAAGGGTCCGAACTGCGGCGAGCCTGCGAGCCGCGAAGAATTCTACACATTCCTAACACGTGTTCTGAGCCGACACCACAAGATTCTGGTTTATGAGCCAAAAATTTTACGGGGCCTCACATACACGATCGAGAGCTATGAGGCTAGAAATGACTTCTGTAACTCATTACAGTAGGTTTTGATGTGATTTCTGGATGGTTGGTTACAATTTGTGATTTAGATGTTCTGCCAGTATGGGGGTTCATTATGTGTTGTGATTTTGTTTAGCGGAATTGAATTGGTGGAATGATTTTGGTTGGTACGATATGTATACTACTTACGATTCAGAGCTGGGGATGGGATCCTCGCATTTTCATGTGGTTTGATATGTTGAGCCGGACTACGTGCCGCGGTGGAAGTTATATCAGGATGAGATCATTGTGATTAGTTCATGTGTTTTAATTCTCCCTTGTGAAATTGATTCGTAGTATGGTATTGGTAGGGAGTGGTGCCTGTCAGGCTTGTTTGATAGTTCTCTTATGTGTTTCTCTTTGCATACTTAGCCATATTGGCGTTGTGCTTGTTGGGTTTTAGCTTACAAGGTGTGTGCCAGGTGGAATTGAATGTGACCTGATGATTCGGGTAAATAGTTATGAGGTCTTCGTGTTTCTTGCATCGTTGTTGGTGTTGTGGAGGTCCGGAATAGGTTTTAGCTGAGATGAGGTTATTTGCCGGTGCTGTATTTGATTGTGGGTAGCTATTGTGATCAGGGGTGTTGTTATGGGCATATGTGTAGTGTGGCACGTCTTGTATTTGTACATAGTGGGTGTAGGCACGAGTTGTTACACCTGGTTAAGGCTGATACCATGTGTTGATGTGGGAATCGTGTCTTTTGGAAATTATCGGATGGTGAGAAATTTTGTTCTAAGGTTTTACCAGTGTAGGTGGAAGGAATAATTTTTAGTTGAGATCATGTTGTCGAGCCTATGTGGATAGGGGTGACGTGGGATCACCCGTGAGTATATGTATGATGAGTACATTAAGTGAATTGATGACTTCGGAACAGTTCTTAGCACGTTCGAGGACGGACGTTTGTTTAAGAGGGGGAGAATGTAACGACCCGACCGGTCATTTTGTTGTATCTTGTTTGGTGGTTTAAGGCCTCGATCAGCTTCCTATTGTGTGTTATGACTTGCATGTGTGGTGGAGTTTGGTTTTCGAATGATTCGGGATCAATTTGGAAGAAGGATTCTTGTTTTTGACACTTAAGCGGTAAGAGTTAACCGGAGTTTGACTTTTGTGTAGACATCCCCGGAATGGAGTTTCGATGATTTCAATAGCTTCGTATGGTTATTTTGGACTTAAGCGTATGTTCGAATTTGGATTTAGTGGGCCATAGGTAGATTTGATGCATTTTGGCAAAAATTTGGGAAGTTGAAGTTTTGGAAGGTTGAGAAGTTTGACCAAGAGTTGACTTTGATGATATCGGGATCAGACTTAGATTCCGAGAGTTGAATTAGCTCCGTTATGTCATTTGGGACTTACATGCAAGATTTGAGGTTATTTTGGATTGATTTGATATGTTCCGGCACGAGCTTCAGGAGTTGGAAGATTTGAAAAATTTATACGTTCGATTCGAGGTGCGATTCATAGTTTCGACGTTGTTTGATGTGATTTGAAGCCTCGAGTAAGTCCATATTATGTTACGGGACTTGTTGGTATATTCGAACGGGGTCCCGAGTGGCATGGGTTACGGATCGTTTGGAGCATGTTGGTTAAGGCTGGTTTTGGGCAGAGTTCTGGTGCGGTCACACCGAAAGAACTTTGGGGTGCAGGTGCGATGCCGTAGAAGCAAAGCTTTTCGTAGAGGCGGATTTTGGCCTCACACCTACAATTGCGCAGAAGCGGAACAGAGTCCGCAGGTGCGAGAAGTCAACTGGCCAGTGGACTTCGCAGGTGCAGTTCTTTGGTCGCAAAAGCGACGCTGCAAAAGTAGCTAGTTGCGTCTAAGGTGCGATCAAGCCTGGGCAGAACATATGTTTCGAGAGGTTGAGGATTTATCCATTTTTGGAGTTGCAGACCTCGGCTTTGGGCGATATTTCATGGGTTTTTCAAGCAATTCATTGGGGTAAGTGTTCTTTACCCGAATCATATAATATTTCATGAATCCATTGTTATTTTCATCATTTAATTAGTGAATTAAGTTGGAAATTTGGGGAAATTTTGTAAAATCTTACAAAAGTGTAAAATGAGGATTTGAAAGATGATCAAAGGTCGGATTTGATTAATTCCTGTATGGTTGGACTCGTTATCAAATGGGTGTTCGGATTTTGGGAATTTTGTCGGGTTCTAAAGTGCGAGCCCGGGGTTGACTTTCTAGTTTTAATTAAAAATTGAAGCTTTATTATCCAGAATTGTTTTCTATGAGTTTTATTTATGTTATGAAGTTATTTTAGCTAGATTATAGCCGTTCGCAGGTTGTTTCACACGAGAAGGTCATTTTAGAGTATCGGTCTAGCTTCTTTGAGGTAAGTATCTTACCTAACTTGGTGGAGGGGAACTACCCCATAGGATTTGAGGCATATGTGATAATTGTGTCATGTGAAGGCCGTGTATGCGAGGTTACGAGTACTTACTCGGGCTTATTGCGAAAATTTAACCATTTAGGGCTCTTAGCTACTTATGTTCATTAGATGTGAAGTTGTTTTAGCATGCTAAATCCTCCATTTACTAAATTTACCCTTACGTATCTTATTTGGAATTGATTGATTCATGTTCCACCCTTATTGCCAATTAAACTCTTATGTGCTTTAATTGAATGTTGTTGCCTCTTTATTTCCTTGTGGTCTTTCGTGTAATTGTTTAACCTTAATTGAAGTTATTATTATCTCTTCCGTAATTGCTTGACTTTAATTGAAGTTATCATTATCTCTTCTGTAATTGCTTAGCCTTAATTGAAGTTTTGTTGTCCCTTTTGATGTTGGGCATATTTCTATATGTTTTGATGTTACTTTATCCATGTTTTAACCGCTTTTTGTTGCTATTTGATGTTTAAAATGCCCAACATGGTTTAATTATTGGTTTTACGACTAATTGATTTGTGTGATGATTTAGGGTGTTTGGAGAGAAACAATATGAAGAAAAGATGCTCCAACTAGAGGAGAAAGAAGGTTACTTGGTGCACCCTTAGCAGTAAAGTCGGCCCATAGCATCTGCACCTGGGCAAAGCTGAGATGGAGGAACAAAGGGTGGATGCGAAGCATCCACCCTAGCATGCGAATCTGAGAGGCAGAGGACGAGATGGATGCGAAGCATCCACCCTAGCATGCGAAACTAAGAAGCAGAGGACGAGATCGATGCGAAGCATCCACCCCAGCATTAATCCCTGAAGCTGAGTCGGACTAGGAATAGGAGAACTTTGGCCCACGACTTTTGTACGCACTATATAAGCCAAAAACGCCTCTTTTAGGTCATCTAACATATCGAGAAGGGAGGAAAAGCCACAACAACGCTTGGAAACCACGGAATTCGTCTTGAGTTCTTACTTTTCCCTTCTTTTATTGATTTTTATGTATTCTTGGGATTTACTTGAAATTGTTACCATGAGCATGCGTGGCTAAGAACCCTATTGTTCTAGGGTCATGGGTGAAACATGAATGTTGATGTTTGAAGTTTAATTTGCCGAAGTTGATTTTATCATATTGGGTTGTTTATTTAATTCTGTTCTTAATTATTTTTCTAAGTAGCTAATAGTGAAATACTATCTACAAATTTAGAGTTGAACACGAAAGTGGAAATTCTAGATTGCATATTGAATTAAATAGAGCAAGTTCTTGAACCCGGTCATCGGGGATTGGATTCGCAATTAGGATAGAAATATACCTAATTGTCTTGCTTGGTTGAAATACAGGAAGTATAAATGCATTTTTGTTAATCTTATTTTCATAGACATATAGGCGTTAAGTTAGCTTGAATAGGCGAGTATGAATTCGACAGATTCTTATGAGCAATATCAACCCTGTCAATCAACAATCCAAACAAATCAATTAGTCATTTTAAACCAAGAATGCAACATGATTGTTAGCTAACCCGTGACCCTGGAATATTCTCTCCTACTGATTGTTATTTGAAATTGCTATTTGTTCGGTTGATTTCTAGTTAATTCATTTCTTGAAAAGTTTAGGTAGTAAATTAGTCGCTTCTATATTTTGTGAGAAATCTCTTGAATCGATAAGTTAATTGATTTTGAATCAGTCAATAGTTAATCACAAGTCTTCGTGGGAACGATACTCTACTCACCACTTTATTACTTGACGATCACGTACACTTGCATGAGTGCTTTTGGTCGCAACAAGTTTTTGGTGCCGTTGCCGGGGACTTAGAAATTAGCTACTTGACTGAGTTAAGCTTTTATTAGTTATTTGTTCAAGCTTTAATTTTTAGTTTACCTTGTTTGTGTTAACACAGGCTCTTCTCTTGAATGCGGAGGAGTAAAAGCGCCAACAACCTCCTTCATCTTGATCCAAAAATTGAACTAGCACTTCACATAGTGAGGAGGGAAGTCGAAGCTAGAACTAGAATAGAAGGAGAGTTGGACATCGTAGTTCAACCACAGCCAGTAGAGATAGCAGGTAATGCAGAGCGTGCGGTGATTGAAGCCGCAAGGCCCAATCTTGCTAATATGACTTAGGCTATTGTGAAGCCTGAGATCACAGGGCATTTTGAACTCAAACAGTACATGGTACAACTGATTCAGTCCACAGGGCAATATATGGGTTTATCTCATGAAGACCCGCAGAGGCACATTCAGAATTTCCTGGAAATTATGGATACTTACAATTATCCGAACGTTTCCAAGGACTATGTCAGGCTGACACTATTTCCCTTTTCACTGCTGGGGGAAGCTAAGGAATGGTTGCAAAAGGAGCCCGCGAACTCAATCCACATTTTCAATGATCTAGCAAGGAAATTCTTAATCAAGTTTTTCCCCACTAAGAAGACAAAGTCATTGAGGAGTCAGATTCTTGGGTTCAAACAACGGGATGGCGAGACACTTCGTCAAGCTTGGGAAAGATACAAGAATCTACTCAGAGACTGCCCACATCATTGTCAGACTGATGAGGTGTTGGGTCACACTTTTGCTGATGGGCTAGATGATGCATGAAAGATGAATCTTGATTCAGCTTGTGGGGTAGTTGCATGGCGAAACTGTATAGTGAAATGCAACTCTTGGTAAATAACTTCACTGCTAATGATCATAATTGATAAGGAGATGGGGATTCACGAAGGGCAATTAAACAGAAAGCAGCCGGGTTGATTGAGCTTGATGACTTCTCAGCCATGAGAACCGATATAGCAAAATTGGCAAATCAGATGAATAGAATGACAATTCAACAAACACAACCGATGCAAAATGTACAATAAATGTCTATTTGCTGCGAACTATGTGGTGACAGTCATATGAGTGACATATGCCCCACGAATCCTGAATTAATATACTATATGGGGCAACAGAGTAGAGGTCCAATGAATCAACATGCACAATACGGGAACACTTACAATCCAAATTGGAGGAATCATCCTAACTTCTCATGGGGTGAAAATCAACAGAATCAAAATCAGTATAGGCCCCAAGGAAATTACAATCAGCCTCAGAAGCCCACCCAACAAACAGAAGAGAGTACGAATGACTTGCTGAAGAAGTTGTTGCTTGACAATCAACAGCTCAGGACCAATTTTAGAAATCTTGAGAGGCAAATGGGGCAGTTAGCAGCAAATCAAAATACTAGACCTGTAGGCGCTCTCCCCAGCGATGCAGAGAAGAACCCTCAAGTTAATGCAATTACACTCAGAAATAGGAGGGAACTAGAGGAAGTGCCAAAGAAGAGAAAGGACAAGCCTATACCCGAGGGGGAATTGATTCCTAAAGCAACACACGAGTCAAAGAAAGATGAAGCAAGTTCAGAACCAGTGGAGACTGCAAGGCCACCACCACCGTTCCCCTGAGATAGCAGGAAAAGAATGATGATCGTATGTTCAGCAAATTTCTCTCTATGATGAGCCAGGTTCAACTGAATATTCCATTGGTGGATGTACTTCGTGAAATACCAGAGGATGCTAAGTACACAAAAGATATAATGGCTCACAAGAGGATATTGACTAAATTCGAGACAGTTGCGCTTACTGAGGAGTGCACTTCAAGGAACCTCCTCAAAAGCTTAAGGATCCTGGCAGCTTCACCATCCCTGTGGGAATTGGTAATATTGATGTGGGTCGTGCACTTTGTGATTTGGGGGCAGGCATAAATCTAATGCCCTTATCCTAGTTCAAGAAATTGGCTCTGGGAGCTCCAAGACCAACTACTGCTCTTCAAAAGCTTAAGGATCTTGGCAGCTTCACCATCCCCGTGGGAATTGGTAATATTGATGTGGGTCGTGCACTTGGGATTTGGGGGCAGGCATAAATCTGATGCCCTTATCCTAGTTCAAGAAATTGGTTCTGGGAGCTCCAAGACCAACTACTGTGATGTTCCAGCTGGCTGGTAGGTCCATAGTACACCCTGAGGGAGTGATTGAAGATGTGTTGCTGCAAATTGGGAAATTTATCTTCCCTGTAGACTTCATTATCCTAGATTATGAGGCTGATGAACTGGTTCCAATCATATTGGGACGACCTCTCTTGGCTACTGGTGATGCAATTATTAAAGTAAGAGAGGGAAAAATGATTTTGAGGGTGGATGACGAGGAAGCAGTCTTTAATTTCTACAAATCGATCCAACTTCCCCGCCACTATGAGGATCTCTCGATGATATCTGTTGTGGAGGTGGATGAGCAAATTCTTGACACGAGTGTATAGCTAGACAATTCTCTAGAGAAAGTATTTATGTTTTTCGATAGCTTGGTGATTGATGATGAGGTTGAGGAGATGGTTCATATCCTATATGCATCATGTACTTACATGCAGGGGATACACCCCTTTGAGCCCCTAAATAGGCCAAGTGGGGCCCCCCCAAAGCCTTCAATTGAGGAAGCTCCAAAATTGGAGCTTAAACCCCTTCCCCCTCACCATCAATACGCTTGTTTGGGTGATTCTGACACTTTACCTGTTATTGTTTCTTCTGACTCGTCTAAATTGCAGGAAGAAAAGCTGTTGAGAGTGCTACGTTAGCACAAACGAGCAACCGGATGGACGATGTCTGACATTAAAGGCATTAATCCAGCATTTTGCGTGCATAAAATCCTCATGGAGGACGGACACAAGCCACGTGTGGATCAGCAACGCCGACTAAATCCAATCATGAAAGAGGTGGTAAGAAAAGAAGTGATTAAGTGGCTTGATGCAGGTATTGTATTTCCAATCTCTGATAGAAAATGGGTAAGCCCCGTCCAATGAGTACCTATGAAAGGGGGGATAACTGTAGTGGTGAACGAAAATAATGACTTGATTCCCACAAGAACTGTCATTGGGTGGAGAATTTGCATAGATTATAGAAAATTGAACAATGCCACCTGAAAGGACCACTTCCCCCTCCCTTTATTGATCAAATGCTTGATAGATTAGCTGGCCAGGAATACTATTGTTTCTTAGATGGTTATTCGGGGTATAATCAGATTTCTAGAGCCCCAAAGGACCAAGAGAAAACCACATTTACATGTCCCTATGGCATGTATGCATTCAATAGAATGCCCTTTGGTCTCTGTAATGCACCTGCGACTTTTCAAAGATGTATGATGGCTATTTTTACTGACATGGTTGAAAGATTTGTGGAAGTGTTCATGGATGATTTTTCTGTGTTTGGATGTTCTTTTGATAATTATTTAATGAACCTTGATAAAGTGCTTGCTAGGTGTGAAGAGACGAACCTGGTGCTAAACTGGGAAAAATGCCATTTCATGGTGCGTGAAGGTATAGTTTTGGGGCACAAGGTGTCCAAAAATTGTTTGCAGGTGGACAAAACAAAGGTGGAAGCGTTTGAAAAATTACCCACACCAACATCCGTCAAAGGCATTTGTAGTTTCCTGGTCCATGCAAGTTTTTATCGTCGTTTCATTAAAGACTTTTCAAAAATTTCTTCTCCTTTGTGCAGGCTTCTTGGGAAAGATGTCCCCTTCAAGTTTGATGATTCCTGTCTGAAAGCATTTGAGGAACTGAAGGGAAGGTTGGTGACTGCACCAATTATCATTGCTCCGGATTGGGAGCAGCCATTTGAGTTGATGTGCGATGCGAGTGACATAGCAATCGGAGCTGTTTTGGGGCAAAGGAGAAATAAAATCTTTCATTCCATTTACTATGCGAGCAATACTCTCAATCCAGACCAGATGAACTACACAGTTACTGAAAAAGAGTTCCTTGCAGTGGTGTGGGCGTTTGACAAGTTCAGATCTTATCTAGTGGGGACCAAGGTCATCATCTACACAGATCATTCAGCTATTAGATACTTGTTTGAAAAGAAAGACACCAAGCCAAGGCTGATTCATTGGGTCCTCCTCCTGCAAGAGTTTGACTTAGAGATCCGAGATCGAAAAGGGACAGAGAATCAAGTGGCTGATCACTTGTCCAGATTAGAAAATTAGAGCCATGTAGCTGAAGGAGAGTCAATCAAAGAAACATGTCCTGATGAGCAGTTATTAGCAATTACCTCAAGTGGAGCCCTGTGGTATGCATATTATGTGAACTTCATTGCAAGTGGGGTGACACACCATATTTGACACCTGATAATAGAAGAATATTTCTACATGATGTGAGGTTCTACATGTGGGATGAGCCATTCATATATAAGCAGTGTGCAGATCAGTTGGTACGAAGGTGTGTTCCTGAGGAGGAAATGAACGCAATATTGCATGACTGTCATGACTCTCCATATGGAGGTAATCACGGTGGGGATAGAACCGCCCAAAAGGTGCTACAATCCAGTTTTTATTGGCTAAAAATTTTTAAGGATGCACATGCCTTTGCTAAAAAGTGTGATAGATGCCAAAGAACTGGAACAATCACGAAGAAGAACGAGATGTCGTTGCCGAATATACTAGTAGTAGAGCTTTTTGATGTTTGGGGGATTGATATCATGGGTCTGTTCCCTAACTCTAATGGTCACAGGTACATCTTGGTGGCGGTCGACTATGTGTCTAAGTGGGTGGAGGCCATTGCTCTTCCTACTAATGATGCAAAGGTAGTGGTAAGCTTTGTAAAGAAGCACATTTTCACATGCTTTGGGACTCCAAGAGTGCTGATAAGTGATGGAGGAACTCACTTCTATAATAAATTGCTGAATAATGTTCTTGCTAAGTATGGAGTTAAGCACAAGGTTTCCACTGCCTATCACCCCCAGACGAGTGGTCAAGTGGAAGTTTCAAATAGAGAGGTAGAGCAGATTCTGGAGAAAACAGTAAGTGGAAATAGAAAGGACTGGGCAGGGAAGCTGGATGACGCATTATGGGCATATCGCACTGCATACAAGACTCCCATAGGTACTTCTCTGTACAGGTTAGTTTATGGGAAGACGTGTCACTTGCCTGTTGAGCTTGAACACAAAGCCTATTGGGTGACTAAAAAGCTAAAAATGGAGATGGACTTAGCCGGTGAGAAGAGGTTGCTACAACTCAATGAGCTTGATGAGTTCCGGTTACACGCGTATGAAAACGCCAAGTTGTATAAAGAAAAGACCAAGAGGTGGCATGATAAGCATATCCAACATCGGTTTGAGCCAGGTCAAGAAGTTCTCTTGTTCAATTCGAGACTAAAGCTTTTTCTCGGAAAGCTTAAATCTCGATGGTCGGGTCCTTTTGAAGTGGTTAGTGTGAAACCTCATGGGGCGGTGGAATTGTGTGATACGAGTTCCAATGCCACATTCTTGGTAAATGGCCAGAGATTAAAACATTATTGGGGTGGTGACATTGCACGTCACAAGACCTCGATAGACTTGGTTGAGGCGTAAAGAACGTGTTGCGTCGTGCCGATACGTTAAATCAGGTGCTTCTTGGGAGGCAACCCAAGTATTTTCTTTTGTTTTCGTAGTTTGTTCATTTTTTCCCGTTTGATCTTTATTTATTATTTTATTTTTCTTTTTCTAGGAGTTCCTTGAATTTATTTTTTTTGTAGGATTTAGTTCTTGTATGTATTTAAAAAAAAGAAGAAAAAGGGTCCAGGTCTGGGAAAATAGGGTGGATGTGTCGCATCCCCCTCAGCGTAAAAAAATAATGGGGTAACTGCTCAAGACAGTGAAGTCTGCCTATAGCGTCCACAGCAGCGTCCAAAAACAATTCAGATAAATCGCTTAGGACGTGTCGCATCAAAGTTCGCATCCCAGGTAAGTATTACTTAAAACACTTGAACCTTTTAAATTCCCTCCCTCACTATTTTCCCTTTAACCCGTCGCACCAACACTGCTTCCAAACCTCGACGGTAACAGGTATTCTCTCTTCTCTCTTCTCTTTTCTTCTCTTTCCTATCTCTCCTCTCTTCTCTCTATCTCTGCTAGCAACAGATTCCCCGCTCCAAATTCCCCTAGGTTAGGTTTCACTAATTTGAATATCATACATGCGATTAAAAAGGGGAACTGAGAAAAATTTGAAGCCCGGGGCTGTCGTTCTTGTTAGTTGTAATGGTTGCGAGATGATAAACTAGAATTCCCTTCATCTCGTTAATTTTGGGAGGATAATCGAAGTACCCAATTGTTAGAACAAACTAGGCAAAACTGTTGCATACCACATGTTCGACGAATCGCCTGTGAAGTAAATTTAGGCGCCGGCGAAGTCTGAGTAACCGGGCAACACTAATATATGATAGTGAAAAAGTGTGGGATCGTTTGTCTGATTGTGTACAGCCCTGTTGGAGTGTTTTTAAGCCTATGATATTTTGTCCAATACACAGAACATCAAGCACATGCTCGACTTCTTGAAGTGTAAAGTGTTACTCAATTTGAATTCTGTGCGCTCTATGCTTATTGATATGCCGTGAGACTAAGTGTGGGGTCGAGAGAGCTATTATGTGTAATTGAACATGGTTAGTGAGCGCCACCTGGATAAAACTCATGTTATGCATAATGATATCTATAAAGTGCATTGCTCACTTGTGAATTTAAATGAAGTACCAGTTATTTGATCCCGGTTGAAAGCCATGGGCTGTACTTTCATGAAGCACTAGATGGCATGATATGCGATTGATTAGAAGCACAACAGCTCTATATCTAAGATGCCACTATTTCTGCACACTAATTGTTTACTTCTTTGTCTCGCAGGTACTTAGGTTTACACAATGGCGGCAACAAGCAAAACTTCCAAACAACAAGAGAGAGATACTAACAAACAACCGCCTAAAAAGCCTACCGGAATGGCAATAGGTGCTCAAAAGCCACCAAACAAGAGGAAGCGGACTGAGAAAGTGAAGGAATTGCCAACTAGGCAGTTAATTGATGAATCAGAGAAAGAAGAGGAGGAACCATTAGTAAGAAGGACGAACATCATCAAATCCGCCAAGCAAGGGGATAGAAATCAGAGAACCTGTGCCGCACCAAAGCAAATCCTCTAAGCAAAGTGACCCGAAAGATAAAGGGAAGCAGAAGGCTATTGCAGAATCTGAGTCCGAGTCTGATTCGGATGATGAGCTCCCACATGTCAACATGAGTGATGAAGATGAGGGTGAACCAATAGACCGAGCTGCCTGGGTGGAGAAATTTGTTAGTGAAAAGGCATTCCGAGCTTATGATAAGATCTTGGGTTAAAAGAAGTATATTCCAGAAAAGCTAATAAACATTGGAGCACTTAAGAAAAAATATCCAGATTTTCTGAAATCCATTCGAGAGGTGCAACAATGGGGACCTATCTTGAAGGGCCAAGGCAAGGCCAATCTCACTATCTCTAGAGAGCTTTAGGCCAATTGGCGTCACTCACGGGGCAGCATTGTGCGAGTACGAGGGGTGGACATTAATGTCTCAGCTGAAGCTCTGAACAATTTCCTAGGGGTGCCATACACACCAACAGACATGTTTGACTCTATGTGCAAAGCACCTGATTATTCACACATTAAGTTTGTTCTATGCCCTACCAGGAAAGATGCAGATTTGAAGCATGGGAGTGTGGAGTACCATTCTCTGGCCAAAGAATTCATGAGCGCATTTGCACGGGTGGTTCTAAATTTCCTATGCAACCTCTTGATGCATGCCAACACAAAATTGATGTCCCTCGACACCGAAAACTAGTTTGTATGCTTTATTGGAGGGGATACCTCTCAACTTGGGGGTCATCATACACGACCAGATGTAGCGCACTAGGATGAACTACAAGTGGCGGTTGTTCTTTGCAAACACCCTATCGGCTTATTTGATAGAGATGGGAGTAAAATGGGACAAGGAGAATGATGACATTGAGGCTAAAGCTCTAGGACCATATGAGGTTACTCATGTACTAGAGCCGAACAAAGGAAGGTCCTCTAAGCTCACCATTCAGTAGTTTTTTTAGCAATTGCAAGCTGATATGCAAGAGAACAGGGCTGAGTCGATAGCGACTCGAGCAAAGTTGAGTGCCACTGGAGCTGAGTTGATTCAGACGCGTGCGGATCTAAACGGAGTCCAAGCTGAGCAGGCCACGGTGATAAGGGAGGTATCATTACTCCTCCATGCTTTGGTTCAACGTACAAATATAGATACCTCACAGCTGCTTGTATCGTCCACTGCTGGACCATCTACCTCTGCCCCTCCTATAGTCTCTAAGGCTCCATCCACCATGCCTATTAGGCCGCCGTGTTGCATGCTACAGACTCAGCTCCACTTGGCGATGATAGGACTGTGACTGAGCTCCCTCTTCGTGAGGATGCTATTTCTAGGCCAGAGGGGGCCATTATATATTCCGTGGATGCTTCGAGTAGGGACTCAGATGTTGCTGCTACCTCAGTCTGGGCTGCCCATACCACTGCTTCTACTCTGCCGCAGACCGAGGAGGAGCCCTCCAGCTTTACTTGAGGGAGTTTCTTCTCACCTACTCTACTTTATTTGTGTGCATTGGGGATAACGCACGGTTCTATGTGAGGGGTGGGGGTTATTCATATTTTTGTGTGGATGAATGTACGTAACTATTATAATTTTTGTTGCTTTTGATATTGCTGGAGGTTGTAATATTCACAGAATTAATGGCCTGTAATAGTTAGTAAATTCATCTATATGTAGTAACTCTTAGACTCTTATTGTAATAGTTGTAGTAAGTAGCCGTATAATAAACTAAAAAAATCATAAAATAGAGGACTTTTCCCGACGCCGGACTACTTGTACAGTTCTCTCGAGGGATTAAGGTCCTTAGAAAAGCACAAAAAGACTTTCTTAGCCTTGAGTAGTTAGTAAATGAAATCTATTAGGCAATAATCCCCCTTGATTTTTCTTTGGCCATCGGTTCTTTTCCAAGGGATGAATTTTTGAACGGGGTATTAGTTTTTCTTTTTTAGAGTAGTGTAGGATGTAAAGACTCAGACTAAATTCAGCATATTGTGTGACTTGTTTGATACTAACAGGGTTTGACCTGAGCATGTGGATTATAACTTTCTCCATGAGTTTTGAAGAACTACTGTAGCCTTTAAAAGTTGAATAGCTTCTTTGTGACGCTTAGGCTCATTGTCTTGACTCCTATGCTAACTGCTGTGCTGTGTGCATTAAACATTGGGGCTTTACTCAGTACTTGCTTTGATCGAAAGTTGAAATATAGTAATCCTGAGTGAATCATGTGCCAGTGTGTGGTGAGATTTTTTGTATAAGTCTCGTGCTGTACAATTGTGTCTAGAACTTGCCAGGTATGTGAGTTGAAGCGAAATCCTAGGTTCTGCTCGGTTTGAAATATGATTTTAGGCCTTCTTTGATCCTTTTGAATTATAATGCTACCAGAAATAAAATCTACCCCTAGTTAACTCTTTTGAGCCTATATGCTTTTATTTGGCACCCACGTTATAAGCATATACCCTTTTTATTCTTAATTGATATTACTTTAATCCTTTACCTCTTAAAGCACTTTAATTGTAAAACGACCGCTAAAAGAAGTAAGAAGGGACTGAGTGTGGGTGGCGTTTGAGTGGAACCAATGCAAGAAAGAAGAGTGCACTTGTTTTGTAAAATAATACACCACCAGCGAAAATTAAAAAAAAATCAAAAAAAAAAAAGAAGAAAGAAAAAAAAATGTAGATGAATGAATATCTTGTTTTTGCTAGTGGAGTGTACATTAAGATAGTGCTTAAAGAAAGAGAGAACATCTTTGGGGGTGATATTGTTTGTGAAGTTGAAATTGGATTGAGGAAATATGCGCTTAAGTTATCATATGATGTATTAAAGTGCTTAGGAGGGTGAGTCTCTATTCCTAAATATATCCTACCCGTCCATTAGCCCAGATTACAACCATTAAAAGTCCTAATTGATTTTAGATCGAGCAAGCTTACATTAGTAGAGATTTACATTAAGGGCAAGCATATGGTACCTTTTGTGCGCATGTGAACTTCCTTGAGAGAGTGAGAGAATTCTTCTTTTATTTGAAGTCCTTAAATTACGATCAAATTTTATTTGAGTGTGCGCATTATCTATGTCGGTTTTTTGGTGAGGGCACATGTTTCATGATGGGTAGGCGACTTTATTAAACTTTTCAATCAGAGTGAGTAAGTTAGCCTGAAAGTAGTTATCCTAAGGAGTTAGTTTATGGGGTTGAGATGTCCCGAATTTGCTATTTGATTGGTTTGAATTGTTCAATAGCGTACTTGGCATGTTATTAACATGGAGAAGGAAGTCCGAGAATGCATATGCAAGGGGCTAATTGTTGGTATCCACCAAAGTCATGGGTGCTTAAGCTTAATTGAAATGTGTGGCTTGATAGCGATAAGCTTAATTTTGTTCGATGTTGTAGGTTGATTCTACTTCGCTCGAGGACGAATAAAGATTTAAGTGTGGGGTGGTGATGTTGGGCATATTTCTATATGTTTTGATGTTACTTTACCTATGTTTTAATCGCTTTTTGTTGCTATTTGATGTTTAAAATGCCCAACATGGTTTAATTATTGGTTATATGACTAATTGAGTTGTGTGTGATGATTTAGGGTGTTTGGAGAGCAAATATATGAAGAAAAGATTCTCCGACTAGAGGAGAAGAGGCTGGATGCGTTGCATCCAACCTTGAAAGAAGGTTACTTGGTGCACCCTTAGCAGTGAAGTCGGCCCATAGCATCCGCACCTGGGCAAAGCTGAGATGCAGGAACAAAAGGTGGATGCTTCGCATCCACCCTAGGATGCGAAGCTGAGAAGAGGAGGACGAAGTGGATGCGAAGCATCCACCCCAGCATCAATCCCTCAAGTTGAGTCGGACTAGGAATAGGAGAACTTTGCCCCACGACTTTTGTACGAACTATATAAGCCGAAAACACCTCTTTTAGGTCATCCAACATATCGAGAAGGGAGGAAAAGCCACAACAAAGCTTGGAAACCACGGAATTCGTCTTGAGTTCTTACTTTTTCCTTCTTTTATGTATTCTTGGGAATTACTTGAAATTGTTACCACGAGCATGCGTGGCTAAGAACCCTATTGTTCAAGGGTCATGGGTGAAACATGAATGTTGATTTTTGAAGTTTAATTTGACGAAGTTCATTTTATCATATTGGGTTGTTTATTTAATTTTGTTCTTAATTATTTTGCTGAGTAGCTAACAGTGAAATACTATCTACGAATCTAGAGTTGAACTCGAAAGTGGGTATTATAGATTGCATATAGAATTAAATAGAGCAAGTTCTTGAACCCGGGCATCGGGGAACGGATTCGCAATTGGGATAGAAATATACCTAATTGTCTTGCATCGTTGAAATACAGGAAGTATAAATGCATTTTTGTTAATCTTAATTCCATAGACATTTAGGCATTAAGTTAGCTTGAATAGGCGAGTAAGAATTCGACATATTCTTATGAGCAATATCAACCCTGCCAATCAACAATCCAGATAAATCAATTAGTCATTTTAAGCCAAGAACGCAACATAATCATTAGCTAACCCGTGACCCTAGAATATCCTCTCCTACTGATTGTTATTTGAATTTGCTATTTGTTCGGTTGATTTCTAGTTAATTCATTGCTTGATAGTTTTAGGTAGTAAATTAGTCACTTCTATATTTTTTGAGAAATCTCTTGAATCGATAAGTTAATTGAGTTTGAATCAGTCAATAGTTAATCACAAGTCTTCGTGGGAATGATACTCTACTCACTACTTTATTACTTGACGATCACGTACACTTGCGTGAGTGTTTTTGGTCGCAACACATTTCATTGTTGACGTATTCTTATTTGGGGTCATTGATTCATGCTATCTCTCTTATCGTCGAATTGTACTTTATGGAATCATTGTTGCACATTATCTCTCCCTTGTTGAGCTATTCTTGTTGAAACCATTATTCCCTGTTGTGTCTTTCTTTGTGAGCTCGTTATTCCGTTTCTTTGTGTTCTAAAGTTCTTGTGTTGATTTACTTGTCGTACTCTTGTGTTAGTGTTGTTGTAGTTGTTGTTGTACTCAATGTTGTTTAGACGAGGGCTTTGCGTACATGTTGTGAAAGTCATTTTATTGTGTTGTTATATTTTGGCACACGTGGTATTGTTGAGAGGATTGTCGGGGTGTTTGCACGTGAGTTATCCGTGTTGTTGTTATTATTGATATTTGCACATGCGGCAAGACAAGGCGGGTTATATATGTGGGTTTTCGCATGTGGAAAGACAAGGTGGAAATATTATTATGCGCGTGCGACGAGACAAGGCGGGTATTTACTTTATTGTTGCGCACGTGGTGAGACAAGGTGGGCTATGTCGGCGAATGATTTGAGATGACCTAGGGGCATTGTTATTGTTGATTGTTTGTGTAGTGGTGTGCCTACATTGTTTGAGTTATACTTTGTACATTTTTGTGGTGATCATTTCTTATATTTCATTCATTGTCTCTACTCTTACTCGTTGAATTGAATTGTGATAGAACACTTGCACAAGCATACACGTAATTAATCACCCATATCGGTTTAAAAAGATGTATCCTGATGTTATTGACCATTTACATGTACTTTCATCTTCTTTCCTTCTCCAGGAGAGTTGTTCTATTGGCATGTGAGTTGTTCATGCGACCATGAGTCATTGTTATTGTTGGCACGTGAGTGGTCCGTGCGGATATTAGATATTGTCACTCTCTTGGCACGTGAGTCGTCTGTGCGATTATGAATTGCAATGTGGGCACAAGATGCCAAAGGATTAGGGTTCATGAAATGGGACCCATGATTTGCGATTATGAGGTCTGGTACCTCGTGGAGAATTGTTGAACAAATACGGTAGTGAAAGCGGTTGTCCTATTGAGTTGTTACTTGTTTCCCTTTATTTGGTTTCACCGGACTTAACTATGTTCAGCTTACTCTACAACGTTATTACATGTTTGTTCCCTGTTGTTAATTGTTGCTCGTTGTTTCCTATTATAAGCATTGTTTTGTTATTGTTATCCTGCTTAGCTCTATATTGATATTGTCCACTGCTAGTTCACATTTATACTTGTTCAGGTTGTTTAGTTCAATAGGTGTCTTGACTGTTCCTCGTCACTACTCCACCGAGGTTAGTCTTAATACTTACTGGGTACTGTTGTGGTATGCTCATGCTACGCTTTATGCACATTTTTGTGCAAATCCATGTATTTTGGAGTTGGTTGATCACTGGCTAGCTGTTCGGACTTTGCTGTGGAGACTTAAGGTATACCTGTAGTCGCGTTCGCAGGCCTCGGAGCCACCTTCTGAAATCTTACTTTGTACTATTTATTCCTATTTCAGAACAATTGTATTTAGAGATTTTCTAGTAAATTCAATAGAGCTTATGATTTGTACTATCGGTTTTGGGATTGTTGGCTTGTATAGAAATTTCCATTTCGAAATCTATAGTTGATGGTTAAATTTTGTCGTTATTTCTGTAAGTGTTAGGCTTACCTAGTCCTAAAGAATAGGTGCCATCACGACATCCTACGAAGGAAAATCAGGGTCGTGACAATAACAGGCTAGCACTTGTCCCGAAATTCTCCCCCTAATCAAGACTTTCAAACCCCATATGGCTACATTATGGATGCTACTGAATGAGAAGGAAGGATCCTCAATTTATAGAAGTTCAAAACATTTTTCTCCAAGTAAATGGACTAGAAAAATATGGAAGAACCATATTTTCCTTTTCGTAAAAGATAAAAATCAATTGTGGTAAATATCTTACCTTTTCCTTTAAGAAATAGGAGAACAAAATATGGTACGAAAATTAGGGCAAACACCTAACAAATTAAAGATAAAGAACCTTGGAACTGTCCATTATTTCCTTGGTTTTGCAGTGTCAAAGTTCCCTCAAGGTCATTTTATTAATCATCATAACAAAATAGAGAGCCAATTCCTATTTATTAAGATTTTTACACCTCTTGACCCCTTTATTAAGCTTTCAGTTGATACTAGAGAGTCAGTTCCTAATCTCTCTCTGTATATAAAAGTTTCGTTGGAAAACTAAATTATCTTCAACATAATAGGCCTAATATTTCATCCACAATTTTTTTATATCTCCTAAAGTGCCCCATCTGATGGCTAGTCTACAGGTCTTAAGATATCTTTTTAAGGTATTTGGTTGAGCAATTACCCATATTTTTCCTTGAAAGTATATTTAGATTATGATTGAGAAGCTTGGCCCATTTCTAGAATGTTAGAAGAATAAGTTATGGAGATGTAATTGAGAGAATTTTCTGTATATTTTTTTATGATGAAATCTGTACAGAACTTGTTCTTATATACAAATAAAAAGAATCTCTCAATAACTAACTATGCCACTTGGCCTATGACTATTCACTATTCTATAACAAATTTATTGGATAGAGACAGAAAGAATAATTTATCTACAAAAAACAAGAAATCTGTACACGTTCTCTTGTCTTCTTCTATAGCAGGCCCAAGAGGCTTCAGATGAATTTGGGCCCAATAAAAAATAGATCAACAATCAGCAGCACAAGCACTTTGAGCCCAAAAAACACCTGGAGCCCAATTGTGAAAAGAGTCCAAATCTAAATCTCTTATACATCTACTTTGTTTGGACAGAAGACATTCACCTCGTTTGTGTCGGTCTTGTTCTTCACAATTTCAGCTTCCTTTGCTTTCCAATTCTTCATGGAATCACCATTAAGTTCTGAAATTTGTGAAGCTTCGATTCCAACACCCCCCCTCAAGATGGAGGGATGTGAAACAACCCCCAACTTGCCCAAAACAGTCTTGTAGATCGGACCAGAAAGGGGTTTTGTGAAAACACCGGCAATCTAAGAAGAGGAGGGAACAAAGGATAAAGAGATGAGACCAGCAAGGTATTGCTGTCACACAAAGTGACAGTCAAGGTCGACATGCTTGGTGCGTTCGTGAAAGACTGGATTTTTGGCGATGTGGATAGCGGCCTGACTGTCAGAGTGAAGAGGTAGAGGAATAGAAGGAGTAAGAGAAAGGTCTTCAAGAAGACGGAGAAGCCATGTGAGTTCTGCGACAACTCGGTGCATAGAACGGTACTCTGCCTCGGCGGAGGAAAGGGACACCAAAGATTGCTTCTTGGACTTCCAAGAAATGGGAGAAGAACCAAGGGAAATGTAATAGCCACTGATAGACCGGCGAGTGTCCGGATATCGGCCCCAATCGGAGTCACAAAAAGCAACAAGCTTGAAGAAGGGATTAGATGAGAGAAAAAGCCCAAAACCAGGGTCTAAAAGAAGGTAACATAAACAACGTAAAACAGCATCAAAATGAGGACGACGAGGCGATTGCATGAATTGACTGAGGTGCTGCACAGCAAATGACAAATCAAGATGGGTGTGAGTTAGATAATTGAGTTTGCCCAAAAGTTTGCGATAGATGAAAGGATCTGGTAGAAGATCACCTTCATTCATATGCAAGTGCCAACAAGGATCAAGAGGAGAAGAAACTGGTTTGGAGTCCAAGCAGCCAAATTCAAAAAGAAGATCCAAGGTAAATTTCCATTGAGTTAATATGATTCCTTGTGTTTCCCTGATGATTTCAATACACGAAAAATAATGTGCTTGACTTAAATCCTTGATTTTGAACTTAGAGTCTAGAAACACCTTAGGAGAATTAAGTTCTGTAGGGTCATCTCCTGTTAGTAAAATGTCATCGACATAGACAACAATGATGGTAGTGTTACCTGCTGATTTCTTGAAAAAGAGTGAGTAATCGTTGAGCGAATGAGAGTAACCTTTGAAATTCAGAGCAGCAGTAAGCCTGGAATACCACTGCCTAGAGGCTTGGCGCAAACCATAGAGATATTTGCGCAGTTTGCAAACATGAGCAGGGGTGGGAGGGGTAAGACCAGCTGGAAACTTCATGTAAACTTCCTCCTGTAAATCACCATGGAGGAAAGCACTGTTGACGTCCAATTGGTAAACACCCCACTGCTTCTTAACTGCCACTGTCAATAAACATCTGATGGTTGTCATCTTAACAACTGGGTAATAGGTCTCATTTAAATCAATCCATTCCCTTTGTATGTCACCTCCGATGACTAACCGAGCTTTAAACCTCTCTACTGAACCATCCTGCTTGTATTTCACCTTGTAAACCCACTTACAGGGCAATGTTTTCCTGTCCTTAGGTAGATTCACAACATCCCAAGTTTTGTTTGCCTCTAAAGCTGCAAGTTCTTGGTTCATGGCTTCCTGCCAACCAGGATGAAGGGAAGCTTGGGAAAATGAGGTAGGTTCGGAAATATGGGAAATGGTGTTTAGGATATTTTGGTTGGTGGAAGATAGGGCAGAAAAAGATAAGATAGAAGGGGATACAGGGGAACCAAAACAGTGGGTAGTCAGATTAGTTAAAACAACTGAATTACAGATGTAGTCATCCAAATAAGAGGGTAAATGTTGTTCTCTGGTGGATCTTCTGAGAGTAGGTTGAGAAGGTAGAGTGGTGTCACGGCCCAATTCCCAAACCCCGGCCGTGATGGCGCCTCTCGTGAAGACAAGGCCAGCCAGAACACTCGGAAACACCTCTTTTAACAATTTCTTAGCATTAAGAGATCCACAACGCGTATAAACAGTTATAAAAGCGAGAACAGCGACAATAGCAAAGGAAACCATCCCGACACAGCCCAAACCGGGGTATCACAAGTCATGAGCTACTACAGAGTTACTATAAGTCTAAGAAATAGAATATCTGATACAATAGTCTGAAGGAACTGAAAAATCATAAAATAGGGGAGTCAAGGGGACTGCGGACGTCAACAGCTACCTCGAAGCTCCAACTCGCTGCCTGCCTATGAAGAATATCAGTGCTCAGGAGCGGACACTGCTATGCCTGAATCTGCACACATGGTGCAGGGAGTAATGTGAGTACTCCGACCCAGTGAGTAATAATAATAAATAGTAACTGAAGGCATGAAAACACATAAGTGCACAAGACAATGCTATATCAGGCAGTAAATCACTTTAAACAGTAAAACAGTAAAAAGTCAAATGAAGACGCATTTTCTTAAAGACAGGTAAATCAGGTAAAACAGTAAATGAATAGTGAATAGTAAAACTGCCCCTCGGGCTTAGTATCAATCGCTCAGTACAGTAACAGCCCCTTGGGCTCAATCTCAGTCACACAGCATAGTATCAACCCCTCGGGCTCACTCTGAAATCACATGGGTACCCGCGCTCACTGTGGGTCTGCAGACTCCGGAGGGGCCCCACACGGCCCAAGCGCTATATCAACATAAGGCCTGAAAGCCTTCTCACATCACACTAGAGGCCTGAAAGCCTCCTCACATATCACTCGAGGCCTGAAAGCCTCCTCACAATACACTCGAGGCTTGAAAGCCTCCTCACATCACGCTCGAGGCCTGAAAGCCTCACTCAGTCCACAAACATCATAAGCCCCTCGGGCATCAATAAAATAATAGTCATCAGCCCAAACAACAGTGAAATATCATTAATACCTCAAAATCCAACTAAAGCGGCTGAGTTTGCAAAACAGTATAATTATTAGGAGTGAGTTCAAATAACGTATCAAAATAGTGAGGAAATAGTGATAACAATCCCCGAGGGATTCAAGTAATCGGCATTAAGCCCAAAACATGGCAATAAGCCCAAATCACGATGATAAACAAATTAGCCAGTCAAATACGCGGTAAAATATCAAACGGGACGGATCAAGACACAATCCCCAGTATTAAACAACCCCGCGCTCGCGATTAAGCGCGTGTTTCACCTCAATATAGCACTACGTTGTGCAAATCCGGGGTTTCAAACCCTCAGGATATCATTTACTATCATTACTCACCTAAAGCCGGCCAAAATCCTAGCTCGCTATGCCCTTGCCTCGCGAATCGACCTCCTCGCGCGTCGAATCTGATCAAAACCGCAACGAATACGTTACAATAGGCTAAGGGAACATAACCCAATCGAAAAGAATCGAAAAACATCGAAAAATCACGAAATTTGCAAAACCCGAGCGCCGGGCCCACTTCTCAAAAATCAGAAAGTTTAACATCATCGGATCCTTATCTCGCCACGAGTCTATACATACCAAGAACTCCCAAATCCGAGTTCAAATGACCCATCAAAACCCACTTTAAAATACCAAAAACCAAGCCCTAACTTTTCTCCCTTTTTGATGAATTTCCATAAATTTCTAGGTTAATTCTTCCATTAAATCATGTATTTAGGCCAAAGAACTCACCTCCAATTAATCCCAGTCGAAATCCCCTTCAATTCCCGTCGAAAAGCTCTCAAGGTTGCTAAAAAATGGTAGAAAAATACCTTAGCTCGCGGATGAAATATTAATTTTTAAACCCTTCTGCCCAGTCCTTATTTTTGCTTCTGCGATCCACTTACCGCATATGCGGTCACCGCTTCTGCGGTATCTCCTCCGTTTCTGCAGAAATCACTATTACGCCCAGGACCGCTTTTGCGGTCAATAACCGCATCTGCGGAGACCGCTCCTGCGGAAACCATCCGCTTCTGCGGAAATTCTCCAAATAGCCAACACACGCATCTGCAACCCATTCTTCGCATCTGCGGAACCGCATCTGCGGCCCATTTTCCGCAGATGCGGAAATACCAGATAACAGCAAGCACCAGCAATCTCACAAGTTCAAAATCCATCCCGATGACCATCCGAAATCACCCCGAGGCCCCCGGGACCTCAACCAAAAGTGCCAACCCATCCTAAAACATCATTCAAACTTGCTCCAATCATCAAAACACCACAAGAACACCGAAACCATCAAATTACATTGGATTCAAGCCTAAGTTCTTCTAAAACTCCCGAAATACGCATTCGATCAAAAACCCGACCAAAACACCTCCGAATAAACTGAAATTTTGCGCACACATCTCAAATCACCTAACGAAGCTACAGCAACTCTCGGAATCCCATTTCGACCCTCGAATCAAAATCTCACCTATCAACCGGAATTCGCCAAAATACTAACTTCGCCAATTCAAGCCTAGTTCTACACCGGACCTCCAAAATCAATTCCGATCACACTCCTAAGTCAAAAATCATCCCCCGAAGCTAACCGAACCACCGGAAATCACATCCGAGCCCTCTAACTCATAAGTCAACGTCCGGTTGACTTTTCCAAAACAAACTTTCCTTAAAGAGACTAAGTGTCTCATTTCCTTCTAAAACCAATCCAAATCAACTCGTTCACACAAGACTCTTATAATGAAGCATGAAGAAGCAGTAAACGGGGAAAACGAGGCGGTAAATCACGTGAAGACAGGTCGGGTCGTCACATCCTCCCCAACTAAAACAAACGCTCGTCCTCGAGCGGGTCAAGAAACATACCTGAAGCCTCAAACAGGTGAGGATATCTGCTCCGCATCTCCCGCTCAGTCTCCCAGGTAGCCTCCTCCACGGGCCGACCTCTCCACTACACTTTCACTGAAGCAATATCCTTTGACCTCAACTTCCGAACCTGACGATCCAAAATGGCTGCTGGCTCTACATCATAAGTCAAATCTTCATCCAACTGAACTGTGCTGAAGTCCAATACATGGGACGGGTCCCCAACATACTTCGGGAGCATAGATACATGAAATACCGGATGCACGCCCGACAAGCTAGGTGGCAAGGCAAGCTCATAAGCTACCTCTCCAATGGTCCTAAGTACCTCAAAAGGCCCAATAAACCGCAGACTCAGCTTCCCTTTCTTTCCAAACCGCATAACACCCTTCATGGGCGAAACCTTCAGCAAGGCCTTCTCACCAACCATATAAGACACATCTTGTGACGACCCAACCCGTCGTCACGTGTGTTACTGCCCCGTTTCCCCCATTTTATGCTTCTTCATGTTTCATTATCAGTATTTGATGTGTTAGAGTTGGTTTGGAATGGTTTTGATAAGAAATGAGACACTTAGTCTCTTTTAAGAAGGCTTAAGTTGGAAAAGTCAACCGGATGTTTACCTTTGTGTTAGAGGGCTCAGATATGAATTCCGATGATTCGGTTAGCTTCGAGGGATGATTTGTGACTTAGGAGTGTGATCAAACGTGATTTTGGAGGTCCGAAGTAGAATTAGGCTTAAATTGGCAAAGTTAGGATTTTGGCGAATTCCGGTCGATAGGTGAGATTTTGATCCGGGGATCGGAATGGAATTTCGAGAGTTGCAGTAGCCTCGTTAGGTGATTTGGGATGTGTGTGCAAAATTTTAGGTCATTCAGAGGTGTCTTGGTTGGATTTTTGATCGAAAGTGCATTTCGGAGGTTTTGAGAAAACATAGGCTTGAATTTGATGTAATTGGATGATTTTAGTGTTAATCGTGGTGTTTTGATGATTGGAGCAAGTTCGAATAAGGTATTGGATCATGTTTGTGTTTTTGGTTGGGGTCCCGGGGACCTCGGGGTGAGTTCGGGTGATTGAATGGAGAGTTTTGGAGTTGTGGCATGTTTAACTTTGCTGGTATCTGGTGTTTTCGAACCTGCGGATATGGGACCGCAGGTGAGGTCTCGCAGAAGCGAGCAGGAAGGCGCAGAAGCGGAAAAGTTGGTCCATGTCAGGTTCCGCAGAAGCGGAAGTTAGGACCGCATAGGCGGTCCCGCTAGTGCAAAATTTGGGCCGCAGAAGCGGTCTAGGCCCTTAAGTGAAGGTCCGCAGAAGCGGACGTGGACCGCAGATGCGGAAGTCGCAGAAGCGACAATTTACCGTAGAAGCGGAAACAACTGCTCAGAAGATGGTTTTAATTCCTTAGCGAAATTTTACAGAACACATATCTTAACTTCGGACTTGGGGTGTTCTTGAGCGATTTTAAAGAGAGAATTCAAGGACTTCGATCAGGTAAGCATCCTTGATCTTAGAACATGATTTTATCATGCAAATACATGAAATTTGACTGAAAACTCAAGGAATTAAGAACAAAAATGGTGGTTTAGTGCTTGAAACCTAAGAAAACAAAAATAGGAATTTGAGGGGCCATTTGGACTCCGATTTTGGTGTTCTTTATATGTATAGACTCGTGGCGAGATAAGGAATCCGGTGATGTTAATTTTCTGATTTTTTGAGAAGTGGGCCCGGGGCTCGGGTTTTGCCAACTTCGTGATTTTCGATGTTTTTCGAGTCTTTTCGATTGGGTTATATTCCCTTAGCATATTGTGACGTATTCGTTGTGGTTTTGGTCAGATTCAACGCACGCGGAGGTGAATTCGAAAGGCAAAGGCATAGCATGCTAGGACTTTGGCCAGCTTGAGGTGAGTAATGATTGTAAATGATATTTTGAGGGTTTGAAACCTCGATTTGCACATCGTAGTGCTATGTGAGGTGACTTGGATGCCGGATAACGGGCGTCGGGTAGAGCACCGTCGGGGATTGTGACTTGGTCCGTCCCGCTTAATAAAATTACTACCTAATTGATTGTAGTTTTGTGATATCCTTATAAAAATGGATTAATTGCCATAATTGGGCTTCGTTCCAACTACTTGAATCCTTCAGGGATTATTTTACTGGTTTCTTACCATATTTCTAGATATTGAACTCAGTCCTGATATTTAACACTGTTTTTGTAAACTCGGCCATTTTTCTAAAAGTAAAAACTAAAGTAATATTTTTAAATGAAGTTTGGGCTGAATATTTTTATATTATTGTGCCGAAAGGCTTATGTGATTTTGGACTGAGTATGGGATCGGACTGCACGCCGCAGTGGTATAATAATGATTTTGATATGAGGCCAAGGGCCTGTTTGATGCCACGAGATGGCTTATTATTGCTCTTGGGCCGTAAGGGGCCCCTCCAGGAGTCTACACACCCCCAGTGAGCGCCGTCGACGTTAAATAAATGGAGTGGGCTGCACTGCCGTAGCGGGGTACTGGAGGTACCGGTTTATGTGTTGCATTGCATATTTTAATTGTCATTTATTCTTTATCTGTTGTGGTATTATTATAATTGTCTTCGCCGTTTTACTGTATATATAGCTTTACCTTGTGTTTAGTTGGGATTTTTTGTGACGACCCAAAGGGTCATCACCTATTCCCTTATCCATTCCGTGCTTTCGAGGCCTTAAAACCTCATTTTTACTTGCCTCGATTTGCGTGCGCAGTCCGACCGCGTAGCCAGAAAGCTTTTATGTTGAAATATGTGAATTCCGTGAAAAATTTGAAGAATTTTGATATTAATATGATTATAGTTCACTTTGGTCAACATTTTTGGTAAACGGACCCAGACCCGAGATTGGACGGTCCCGGAAGGTCCGTAGAAAAATATGGGACTCGGGCATGTGCCCGGAATCGAATTCCGAGGTCTAGAGCCCGAGATATGAATTTTTTCGTGAAATTGTTTTTATAAAATTATTAAGGAAAATGGAAATGAAAATTGATTAAAAGACTATGGTATCGGGCTCGTATTTTGGTTCCGACGCCCGGTACAAGTCTAAAATATGTGTTAAGCGCTTTCTGTAAAGTTTGGTCGAAATCGGACGTCGTTTGACATGTTTCGGACTCGAAATGGAAATTTGAGATTTTATGAACATTTCAAAGAAAATCATGAGTTTTGAGGCTTGATTCTATGTATATAATGTTAGGGCGATTTGATCGCAAGAGCAAGTCCGTAGGATGTTTTCGAGGTTGTGTGCATGTTTTGTTTGGAGCCCCGAGGGCTCGGGTGAGTTTTGGATAGGCATCGGATTGCATTTCTCATGTTTTAAAAATCTGGTATGCTGGCTTCTGCAATTTTCGCAAATGCGAAGGGAAGACTCGCAATTGCGAGGGGGGAGGTTCGCAAATGCGAAACCCCGCCTGTAGGCCCAGTGTTCGCAAATGCGAACCAAGGATCGCAATTCCCAGCCCTGTCTTGTTCGCAAATGCGAACCAAGGCTCGCAATTCCCATATCCGAGGCCAAGCAAATTTTATACTTAGTCGAATTTTCATCACTTTTCACCATTCTTTCAAAACCCAAACACCATAGGCGATTTTTCAAGAGCAAACTTCATCCCAAATCATTTGTAAGTTGATTTTTACTCAATTCTTTCAACTTTTAACATCATTTAACATGTTTTCCACTTGAAATCAAAGATTTTCATGGGTGAAATTGCGATTTTTGAGTAGAACCTAGGTTTTTTATAAATTGGGGAGTTGGAACTCGATTTGAGGTCCGATTTCAAAACAAATTATATATTTGAACTTGTGGGGGAATGGGTAACCGGATTTTGGTTCGAACCTCGAGTTTTGACCACGTGGGCCCGGGGGCGATTTTGGAATTTTTGGGAAAAACTTGGGAAACTCAATTTTTTATGCATTCAATTTGATTCATATAATGTTTATTAAAGTAATTGAGCAATGTGTGATTAGGTTCGAGTGAATTAGAGGTGGAACCGCGAGGTAAAGCAATAGTTGAGGATTAAGTGGATTTCAATGCTTTGAGGTAAGTGTTTGGTTTAACCCTAGCTTGAGGGAATAGGAGTTGAGTCTTGTTGCTAATTGCTATGTGATAGAGTACGATGTATAGGCATGGTGACGAGTATCTATACATTGGTGTCTAGCATGACCGTGAGTCCTTATAACGTGATTGTCATGACTTGGTTGTCAACTCCGTGTTTATTGGAGGATTTCTATATGTTGTGAATAACATGTGAACGGTAATATGATCATTTGATTCCTGGGAGCATAGGCTCGAATTGTGATACGAATATTGAAATTATACGAAATGATTTGTTTCTTTGGAGCGTTGGCTCAAAATAGTAGAGTGAACTCTAAGATAAGAAAAGTTAGAAGGAGAAAGCGTTGTTGGTTATTCCCTTGCCGGGATGTTTGTCAAATATTTACTTATTTTTATGCCCCTTAATTGTGACTGTTGTTTGGGGAGTCGGACTGTTAAATGATACTGGGGATCGGGTTGCGCGCCGCAACAATGATATTGAGGATCGAGTTGCATGCCGCAACAGTAAAAGGTGAGGATCGGGTTGCACGCCGCAACAATGATACATGATAAATGATATGGGTCGGGTTGCACGCTGCAATAGTGGTATTTGTGGAGCGGGTTGCACGCCGCAACAATAGTAATTATGGAGAGGGTTGCACGCTGCAACAGCTATTGAGGCTATGTGTTTGTACTGGAGTATTGATTCCTTTGTTCATTGTGAACCTAAGCTGTTTTAGTTGTTACTCTGGATTGTTGTTAATATTGTATCTCCCCTTAGCATGTCTCCCCTCCCATGTTGTTAATTACTTGGTATTCAATTCCCGCTGTATAGTTATAACTGCACAGGTTTATGTGATGTCCAGTCTAGCCTCGTCACTACTTCGCCGGGGTTAGGCTAGACACTTACCAGCACATGGGGTCGGTTGTGCTGATGCTACACTTCTGTGCATTTTTGCACTGGTCCAGGTTTTGAGAAGCAGCAGCAGCAGTAGTTCGGGAGCAGACTTTCCTATTCACGAGACTGAGGTAGCCTTGCAGGCGTCCGCAGGCCCGGCGTCTCTTCTTTATGTTTTCCTTTCGACTGTTGCGTCATTGTTTTCGAGACAGACAGCTGTTATATTTCTTTCAGACCTTTGTATTTATTTTATTCTTAGTGGTTCGTGAGTGATGTGACACCAAATCTTGGGTAGAGGCTATTGTTGACTATTCCGCATTTTGATTCAGACTTATAAATTAGACTTTCGCTATTATTATTATTATTAAATTCCATGTTTCTTATTGATGCTATGGATTGTTAACAAATTTATTTATTAATGAAAGGTAAATAAGTTGGCTTGCCTAGCTACCACGAGTAGGCGCCATCACGATCCCGATGGTGGAAAATCCGGGTCGTGACAGTTATACAATTCATGAGTACTTCAAAAGTGTGAGAAAATTTTTATCGGTACTAATAACTCAAACTTTCTTACTATTATCAATATCACTAACAACAAAAAATAAGCACACAAATATAACCTCAGAATAATCACTTTTTATATTATCCAGTTAGCTCAAAGTTATCAGGCCAGGCCACTTACAAGTAAAAGTGCACACAATTATACGGGCCATTGAGTGGTGGGTCAAATATTTATTAAAATTATAATTACCGTTTATCGATTTTCTTTTCTTTGTAATCAAAATACTAGATGCAGTGGAGGAACTATTACTAGCATAACATAAGCCATAACTCCAAGAATTCATGTAACTGACACAAACTCATACTGAAAAAAATTCAATTACCTATTCGGTTTTCTAAACTTTAATAATTTAGACAAGGTCAAGAATGAAAATTATTGAGAAGTTAAATTGTCAACTCAAAAGACTTAAAAACACAACATAAGTAATGGAGCAGTAAACCTGGAGCATAGCAGACTCTCTTTCAAGTCCAACCTCACACTTACCTGCTTTTGTACTTACTAGTTATAGTAGTTATTCTTTTCTGATTCTCGTAATGAGACTAATCAGAACATGGGCGGAAGAATAACCAAACTCAAATCTTGGTTAGAGACTCGTGCTGATAACGTGTTACGAAACTTAGCTCAAAGTAACAATATAGAACAATAAAATAGACAACAATGTAGAGAGGAAGAGAGGAAAGAATCTTATTTCTTCTATGTATTCAAGTGTATACAATGTGATGCCAAAACCCTCTATTTATAGGATTACATAGAGGCATACAAAAGAATGCCATAAACATGACATTAAACATTTGAGATCATGGAGGAAGATCATGGGAGGTTATGGAGGTGTGGGAGTTGCAACTGTAATGGTGAGAAATAGTGGGAGTTATCTACATAATGGAGAAGAGTAGTGGGAGTAACTTCTTAAGTAGTTATAGACATCCACTACAAAATAATATTTCATAACACAAATCATTTTTTTATTTTATTTTAAAATCAAAATACTCAAAGTGGTGAGTTGTGGTTATTTTTTTTAAATTTCTTTTTCGATATCCTCCTCTATATTGAAGGGTTTTAGAATCTCTAATAAGGCCTAATACCCTTCCCCTTACGCGCGCTCCGAAGGACACCGGCGTAATATTCCGTCGGAGGCTAATTTAATCTCCGGTGAACATCGCCGGAAATACGCCGGTGTTACGATGTTACGAATAGGTTCTACTCTCCGTACAACACGAAAGCTCTTAAACAGAAATCTCCACTTTCAATACCCTATTATCGCCGGAGATGTAGCTCCGGTACATCACCGACGTCAAGAGCTCCATCGCTTTGTTCGGTGTTGCAATTATAGCAGCACTGTTGATAATACTTCTGTTTCCACCTCATTTTTTCCCACTTTGAGCAACAGCAATAGCTCAACAACTTCTGCAGAACCTCATGCCGAGAGAGCTGAGGAAAATGATAGTCTTCAATCCGATGTATCGGAAGTAGAACCGGTGGCGGCGGTGGAGCAGCGGTTAAGTAGTGGAATGGAGGATGCTTATTTAGCAATAGAGCTAGCATTGGATTCTGTAGTTAAGATATTTACCGTTTCCAGTAGTCCTAATTACTTCCTTCCCTGGCAGAACAAGTCCCAGCGTGAAACTACCGGCTCTGGTATTTTTTTTTCTTTCATTTATTTTCCAAATATGTTATTCTCTATCAGTGTAATGCTTCCGTTTTTTACTAGGTATTGTGAAAATTTTACATATTGGCACTTCATTTACTAAGGAAGCCTTGTCAAAAGGCTATTTTTTGTGTTGTTGTTCATTGAGATCAGTGGCGGAGCCAGGCTTTTTGTTAAGGAGTGTTAAAATATATATATAAGTAAATAGACAAAAAATATAAGGGGAGTCAACATAGTGTATATGCATATGATTTTTTCTTTTACCTACCTATGTAGTATATTTTTTTCCCGTGAGTGGTATAAGGTGACTCTGCAACTGATTGAGATAAATAGTTTGCTGTTGTCCCAAGGGCTGCAAGTATTATAGATTTGTTGTCCCAACGCCAACGCCAACTAGTTTAGGATTGAAGCATGAAATTATTGATGTTGTAACTACAATTAGTTTTGGGATTGAGGAGTGTTGATTGATTTGTTGTGGGGACTCGATTTTGGAAGGTGAATTCTCTTATCTACTTTTTGTTACAAGGTGGGGGTTCAATTCCCCACCTTGTAATCCCCTCCCCCATTTCCCCTTCCGACCCTCTATGTATAATAAATTATTTTCTTAAAAAAAGAGAATACAGAGCTCATATCAAGTATAGTGACCTACTAAATGTCTAAGAGAACACAAGGCTTACTTTTGGATTTTGCATTCTTAATGTTATAGGTTTTGTTATTCGGGGAAAGAGGATCCTAACAAATGCTCATGTTGTGGCTGATCATACGTTTGTACTTGTAAGAAAGCATGGTTCCCCTACCAAGTATAGAGCAACAGTGCAAGCTGTTGGTCATGAATGTGACTTGGCTATTCTGGTGGTAGAAAGTGAAGAATTCTGGGAGGGCATGAACTCTTTGGAGCTTGGTGATGTTCCATTTCTCCAAGAAGCTGTGGCTGTTGTTGGTTATCCTCAAGGTAATTTTTTTTTATTCAGTGGTTATCCTCAACGTGATTATTTTTCTTGTAACTCATTCGAGACGAAATATAAACAACACCTCCCCCCCCCCCCCCCCC